>NC_133160.1:97270221-97576159 GCF_040802235.1 Manis javanica | reverse complement strand
TGGAGTTAGCAATAGTAACAACTTAGAGCTGATTTAAACAAACAGAAACAAAATAATTATGAAATTTTGAAACTAATTTGAAATCTCTACTTCTTAACTTTTCCAGGTAGGTTACCTGTATTTCAAAGCATTCTGACTCATACTTGGCAAGGTACAGGATATGCACTTATTTTTTTAGCTCCTATTCATATATATCATTTGGTTACAATGATCATTAGTATTAATGATCATTAAGTAAGTTGAATTTACCTATTATATATTTCTGCCGTTCTTAGTGTAAAAAATATGTAATGCAATCTTGTTTTTGTATGATGATATGGACAAAGGGTTATTTCCTAAAATGAAAATATTTGTTAAAGACATATATATAATGTATGTTAAATAGTTGACTGTTACTGTTAAATCTCTGAGTTACAATATTTTCAAGTATGATATTTTAAATATTTTAAAAATATATTTTAAGGCTATATATTTATTTGATAAATATGAATGAAACAACTCTTAAGAACATAGATCATTTTGGACTTACAGAGATAAAAAGATTTGTTAAGACAGGCCTGGAGATAACATGATCATAAGCAATTATAAGATATGGAGATAGAAATATTTGTCAAGGCAGAACTGGTGATAACATTATCATAAATAACTACAAGATATACTTGACAAGTTCTATTATACAGTTGTAAACAATGTATTAGGTGAGGGTACGATCTGATATAATTAGGAAAACTTTTGCTTACTTTATGGTTTAAGTGTCTTTTGAGGGAGGCCTTTTAAATTATAAGAAGAAAAAACAAATAAAATCAGAGAGCCATGGCAGGTTTCAGGATTGATAAGCATTCTAGGATGCTTAGAGCATAGGAAGCATATCAGTAAAGTTAAATATGTAGAAGACACTGAGAGCAATAATAAGCTTTTGTGTTATTTTTTTTTTTGAGAGGGCATCTCTCATATTTATTGATCATACGGTTGTTAACAATAAAAATCTGTACAGGGGACTCAATGCACAATCATTAATCAACCCAAGCCTAATTCTCATCAGTCTCCGATCTTCTGAAACATAAAGAACAAGTTCTTACATGGTGAACAAATTCTTACATAGTGAATAAGTTCTTACATGGTGAACAGTACAACGGCAGTCATCACAGAAACTTTCAGTTTTGATCACGCATTATGAACTATAAACAATCAGGTCAAATATGAATATTCGTTTGATTTTTATACTTGATTTAAATGTGAATCCCACATTTCTCCATTATTATTATTATTATTAATATTATTATTATTTTTAATAAAATGCTGAAGTGGTAGGTAATTGCAAGATAAAGGTAGAAAACATAGTTTAGTGCTGTAAGAGGGCAAATGTAGATGATCAGGTGTGTGCCTATAGACTGAGTATTAATCCAAGCCGGACAAGGGCAACAAAACATCCATGGATGCAGAAGATTTCTCTCAAAATAGGGGGGGTGAGGTTCTAAGCCTCACCTCTGTTGATCCCCAATTTCTCACCTAATGGCCCCCTGTGACTGTGCCTGTCTTAGATTGTTCCTTCCTTGAGGAATCTTACCCATCTCTGGCTAACCGGTCATCATCTGGGGCCATACAGGGAAATGTAAAGTTGGTAAGTGAGAGAGAAGCAATATTGTTTGCAAAGGTTAGCTTTTTACTTCTTTGCAGATTTATGCCCTGTGGCTTCTATGCCCTGCATTTGTCTTGAGGTATCTTTACCACTTGAAAGAATTATGATACTCAGTAAATTCTATATGAGGCACGAATTCTATTTAAGGGTTGTAATTAGGAAGGAAGAAGAAAAGCTATAGAAGTAGCAGATGGAAGAAAACATGGGAAGATTGGTTATTTCTTTGACATATCTTCTTGTAGAGTAACTTATGCATGTATAGGTTTTAAACTACTAATTAAATCGTGCACACATATTACCATAATAGAAATACAGTTACATAACCAAAGCAGACCTACAATTACCAGCCATCTCCAGTGAAACCAAGAAAACCAGTTAGGAACCCTAAGCATTTATGAAAACTTATCTATGATATGATGGATATTGTCTAAGTGAATTTGAATAGTTTGAGAAAATCAGACAATTTAAAACAACCCATTCCTGGGGACTGTTCACATCCCATATGTTCTTTTAACAGTAGATAGTCTGTAGTCGCAGGATTTTGGAGTGCTGCAACTTGCGCTTCTCCTAATTCTTGGTTGAGTTCCAACAGTATAGATCCAGTCAAATTTGTTGTTTTACTGTATGCACAGGCCACCTTAGATAATTTGCTTCTTCATTCCAATGGCAAGTCCAGGAACCAGTGAGATGAATGCAGCTACAACTGCAACAGCGCCAAGATCTTTGTTGAAGTTTTTTGATGATCATCTTCTGGAATGACTCTTCCAGAGTATGTTGATGTTGGAACTTCTTCTTCATATCGTATCTTAGCTTGTTTTCTGGGTAGCCAAATTAGGCTTTGATCCTCTGTATAAACACAAACAGACCCTTTTCCCACACTTTGATATACCCTTTATACCATTGTGAAGAACTTATTGGAGGTCACCACACAGGAACTGTTTTTTTTTTTTTAAGAGAAAGGAATATTATCAGAAAAATGTACTTCCATAGCTGATCCTCTGACACCCTTTAGATGATCAAAATTAAGGATATTTAAATCATTGATTTACAGTTAGTTTTATCCTATCAGGCAGTAATCCCCCTTTTCTTTTTTCTTTTTTTTTTTTTGTTATCATTAATCTACAATTACATGAAGAACATTATGTTTACTAGGCTTTCCCCTATAACAGGTCCCCCCCACAAACTCCCTTACAGTCACTGTCCATCAGCATAGGAAAATGCTGTAGAATCACTACTTGTCTTCTCTGGGTTGTACAGCCCTCACCTCTCTCCCATCCCCCCCTTTATGCATGCTAATCTTAATACCCCCCTTCGTCTTCTTCCCCCCTTATCCCTCCCTACCCACCCATCCTCCCCAGTCCCTTTCCCTTTGGTACCTGTTAGTCCATTCTTGGGTTCTTTGATTCTGCTGCTGTTTTGTTCCTTCAGCTTTTCCTTTGTTCTTATACTCCACAGATGAGTGAAATCATTTAGTATTTTTCTTTCTCCACTTGGCTTATTTCACTGAGCATAATACCTTCTAGCTCCATCCATGTTGTTGCAAATGGTATGATTTGTTTTCTTCTTATGGCTGAGTAATATTCCATTGTGTATATGTACCACATCTTCTTTATCCAATCATCTACTGATGGACACTTAGGTTGCTTCCAATTCTTTGCTATTGTAAATAGTGCTGCGATAAACATAGGGGTACATCTGTCTTTTTCAAACTGGAGTGCTGCATTCTAGGGTAAATTCCTAGGAGTGGAATTCCTGGGTCAAATGGTAAGTCTATTTTGCGCATTTTGAGGAACCTCCATACTGCTTTCCACAATGGTTGAACTAATTTACATTCCCACCAGCAGTGTAGGAGGGTTCCCCTTTCTCCATAGCCTTGCCAACATTTGTTGTTGTTTGTCTTTTGGATGGTAGCCATCCTTACTGGTGTGAGGTGATATCTCATTGTAGTTTTAATTTGCATTTCTCTGATAATTAGCGATGTGGAACATCTTTTCATGTGTCTGTTGGCCATCTGTATTTCCTTTTTGGAGAACTGTCTGTTCAGTTCCTCTGCCCATTTTTTACATGGATTGTTTGTTTTTTGTTTGTTGAGGTGGGTGAGCTCTTTATATATTTTGGATGTCAAGCCTTTATCAAATCTGTCATTTTCAAATATATTCTCCCATACTGTAGGGTTCCTTTTTGTTCTATTGATGCTGTCTTTTGCTGTATAGAAGCTTTTCAGCTTAATATAGTCCCACTTGTTCAGTTTTGCTGTTGTTTTCCTTGCCCGGGGAGATATGTTCAAGAAGAGGTCACTCATGTTTATGTCTAAAAGGTTTTTGCCTATGTTTTTTTCTAAGAGTTTTATGGTTTCATGACTTACATTCAGGTCTTTGATCCATTTTGAATTTACTTTTGTGTATGGGGTTAGACAATGGTCCAGTTTCATTCTCCTACATATAGCTGTCCAGTTTTGCCAGCACCATCTGTTGAAGAGACTGTCATTTCACCATTGTATGTCCATGGCTCCTTTATCAAATATTAACTGACCATATATGTTTGGGTTAATGTCTGGAGTCTCTAATCTGTTCCACTGGTCTGTGGCTCTGTTCTTGTGCCAGTACCAAATTGTCTTGATTACTGTGGCTTTGTAGTAGAGCTTGAAGTTGGGGAGTGAGATCCCCACCACTTTATTCTTCCTTCTCATGATTGCTTTGGCTATTCGGGGTCTTTGGTGTTTCCATATGAATTTTTGAACTATTTGTTCCAGTTCATTGAAGAATGTTGCTGGTAATTTGAGAGGGATTGCATCAAATCTGTATATTGCTTTGGGCAGGATGGCCATTTTGATGATATTAGTTCTTCCTAGCCATGAGCATGGGATGAGTTTCCATTTGTTAGTGTCCCCTTTAATTTCTCTTATGAGTGACTTGTAGTTTTCAGGGTATAGGTCTTTCACTTCTTTGGTTAGGTTTATTCCTAGGTATTTTATTCTTTTTGATGCAATTGTGAATGGAATTGTTTTCCTGATTTCTCTTTCTATTGGCTTATTGTTAGTGTATAGGAATGCTACAGATTTCTGTGTGTTAATTTTGTATCCTGCAATTTTGCTGTATTCCAATATCAGTTCTAATAGTTTTGGAGTAGTATCTTTAGGGTTTCTTTATGTACAATGTCATGTTATCTGCAAATAGTGACAGTTTAACTTCTTATTTACCAATCTGGATTCCTTGTATTTCCTTGTTTTGTCTGATTGCCAAGGCTAGGACCTCCAGTACTATGTTAAGTAATAGTGGGGAGAGTGGGCATCCCTGTCTAGTTCTCGATCTCAGAGGAACAGCTTTCAGCTTCTCGCTGTTCAATATAATGTTGGCTGTGGTTTATCACATATGGCCTTTATTATGTTGAGGTACTTGCCCTCTATTCACATTTTGCTGAGAGTTTTATCATGAATGGATGTTGAATTTTGTCAAATGCTTTTTCAGCATCTATGGAGGTGATCATGTGGTTTTTGTCTTTCTTTTTGTTGATGTGGTGGATGACGTTGATGGATTTTCAGATGTTGTACCATCTTTGCATCCCTGAGATGAACCCCACTTGGTCATGGTGTATGATCCTTTTGATATACTTTTGAATTCGGTTTGCTAATATTTTGTTGAGTATTTTTGCATCTAGATTCATCAGGGATATTGGTCTGTAATTTTCTTTTTTGGTGGGGTGTTTGCCTGGTTTTAGTATTAGGGTGATGTTGGCTTCATAGAATGAGTTTGGGAGTATTGCCTCCTCTTCTATTCTTTGGAAAAGTTTAAGGAGAATGGGTATTATGTCTTCTCTGTGTGTCTGATAAAATTCCAAGGTAAATCCGTCCAGCCCAGGTGCTTTGTTCTTGGGTAGTTTTTTTATTACCATTTCAATTTCTTTGTTAATAATTGGTTTGTTTAACTTTTGTGTTTCTTCCTTGGTCAGTCTTGGAAGGTTGTATTTTTCTAGGAAGTTGTCCATTTATTCCAGGTTTTCCAGCTTGTTGGCATATAGGTTTTCATAGTAGTCTTTAATAATTCTTTGTATTTCTGTGGAGTCTGTTGTGATTTTTCCATTCTCATTTCTGATTCTGTTGATTTGTGTTTATTCTCTTTTTCTCTTCACAAGTTTGGCTAGAGGCTTATCTATTTTGTTTATTTTCTCAAAGAACCAGCTCTTGGTTTCGTTGATTTTTGCTATTGTTTTATTCGTCTCAATTTTGTTTATTTCTTCTCTGATCTTTATTATGTCCCTCCTTCTGTTGACTTTTGTTCTTCTTTTTCCAGTTTCAATAATTGTGATGTTAGACTTTTCATTTACGATTGTTCTTCCTTCTTCAAGTGTGCCTGGATCACTATATACTTTCCTCTTAAGACTGCTTTCACTGCGTCCCACAGCAGTTGGGGCTTTGTGTTGTTGTTTTCATTTGTTTCTATATATTCCTTGATCTCTATTTTGATTTGTTCATTGATCCATTTATTATTTAGGAGCATGTGTTAAGGCTCCATGTGTTTGTGAACCTTTTTGTTTTCTTCGTACAATTTATTTCTAGTTTTATACCTTTGTGGTCCGAAAAATTGGTTGGTAGAATTTCAATATTTTGGAATTTACTGAGGCTCTTTTTGTGACCTGGTATGTGGTGTATTCTGGAGAATGTTCCATGTGCACTTGAGAAGAATGTTTATTCTGTTGGTTTTGGGTGTAGAGTTCTATAGATGTCTATTAGGTCCATCTGTTCTACTGTGTTGTTCAGTGCCTCCATATCCTTACTTATTTTCTGCCAGGTGTATCTATCCTTTAGGGTGAGTGGTGTGTTGAAGTGTCCTAAAATGAATGCATTGCAGTCTATTTCCCTCTTTAGTTCTGTTAGTATTTGTTTCACATATGCTAGTGCTCCTGTGTTGGGTGCACCATTCTAAATAAATATTTAGAATGGTTATATCTTTTTGTTGGAGTGAGCCCTTTATCATTATGTTGTATCCTTCTTTATCTCTTGTTTCTTTCTTTGTTTTGAAGTCTATTTTGTCTGATATTAGTACTGCAACTCCTGCTTTCTTCTCACTGTTGTTTGCCTTAAATATGTTTTTCCATCCCTTGACTTTTAGTGTCTGCATGTCTTTGGGTTTGAGGTGAGTTTCTTGTAAGCAGCATATGCATGGGTCTTGCTTTTTTATCCATTCTATTACTCTGTGTGTTTTGATTGGTGCATTAAGTCCATTTACATTTCAGGTTACTATTGAGAGATATGTACTTATTGCCATTACAGGCTTTAAATTCATGGTTGCCAAAGGATCAAGGTTATCCTCTTTAGTATCTTACTGCCTAAGTTAGCTTGCTTATTGAGCTGTTGTATACACTGTCTGGAGATTCTTTTCTTCTCTCCCTTCTTATTCTCCTCCTCCATTCTTCATATGTTGTGTGTTTTGTTCTGTGCTCTTTTTAGGAGTGCTCCCATCTAGAGCAGTCCCTGTAAGATGCCCTATAGAGGTGGTTTGTGGAAAGCAAATTCCCTCAGGTTTTGCTTGTCTGGGAATTGTTTAATCCCGCTATCATATTTAAATGATAGTCGTGCTGGATACAGTATCCTTGGTTCAAGACCCTTCTGTTTCATTGCATTAAATATATCATGCCATTTTCTTCTGACCTGTAGGGTTTCTGTCGAGAAGTCTGATGATAGCCTGATGGGTTTTCCTTTATAAGTGACCTTTTTCTCTCTAGCTGCCTTTAAAACTAGTTCTTTTTCCTTGATCTTTGCCATTTTAATTATTATGTGTCTTGGTATTGTCCTCCTTGGATCCTTTCTGTTGGGGGTTCTGTGTATTTCCGTTGTCTGTTCGATTATTTCCTCCCCCACTTTGGGAAAGTTTTCTGCAATTATTTCTTCAAAGACACTTTCTTTCCCTTTTACTCTCTATTCTTCTTCTGGTACCCCTATAATACAGATATTGTTCCTTTTGGATTGGTCACACAGTTCTCTTAATATTGTTTCATTCCTGGAGATCCTTTTATCTCTCTCTGTGTCAGCTTCTATGCGTTCCTGTTCTCTGGTTTCTATTCCATCTATGGCCTCTTGTATCTTATCCATTCTGCTTCCTTCCAGAGTTTGTTTCACTTCTGTAATCTCCTTCCTGGCATCTGTGATCTCCCTCCAGACTTCATCCCATTGCTCTTGCATTTTCTCTGCATCTCTGTCAGCATGTTTATGATTTTTATTTTGGATTCTTTTTCAGGAAGACTGGTTAGGTCTGTGTCCTTCCCTGGTGTTGCCTCTATGATCTTGGTTTGCCTGTAATTTTGCCTTTTCATGGTGATAGAAATAGTTTGCAGAGCTAGAACAAGTGACGGCTGGAAGAACTTCCCTTCTTGTTGGTGTGTGGCATTCCTCTCCTGGGAGAACAGCGACCTCTAATGGCTTGTGCTGGGCAGCTATGCGCAGACAGGTCTTCTGCTTCCTGCCCGTTTACTATGGAGTTTATCTCCGCTTTAGCTGTGGGCATGGCCTGGCTCGGGCTGCTCCTCCAATTGGTGAAGCTGGGTTTGAGGGGGAGCGGCCGGGAGGCTATTTATCTCTGTAAGGGGCCTCCCTACTCCCTGCTGCCCAGGGGGTTAGAGTGCCCAGAGATCCCCAGATTGCCTACCTCTGGACTAAGTTTCCCGCCCTGCCCCTTTAAGACTTCCAAACAGCCCTTGGCAAAAAAAAAAAAAATTGGCCGCTTGCGTTTCTTTGTTCTCTGGCGCTGGCCTCAGGCATCTGCTCACCAGTCTTGCTGGTCTGTTTCCCTAGTATCCAGGACCCCTCGCATGCACTGTGTCTGCACTCTGATGCGGATGGCTGGGGCTGGGTGTTCAGCAGTCCTGGGCTCACTCTCCTTCCCTGCTGCAACTCCTCTCCTCCCGCTGGGTTCTCGCAGGTGTGGATATGGTCTGTATGTTGTCCTGTGTCCTCTGGTCTCTATTCTAGGAAGAGTTGTCTTTGTTATATTTTCATAGATATATGTGGTTTTGGGAGGAGATTTCCACTGCTCTTCTCACACTGCCATATTCCGAAAACCTCTGCTTTTGTGTTATTTTTATTGGAGAGGAATTATATAGTTACATTTGTATGGTAAATGTTCTATACATATTTATATCAGATATGCTGTAGTGAACATATTGTGGAGAATTAACTGGTAGGAATATTGAACATGAAGAAACCTGAGAAAAGTTAAGAAAAGCTCATGTATAAATACTGCAGTTCTGGTAGTGGATAAACTCACTTGGGAAGAGACTAGAAACACATGTTTGGCAAACATGATATTTTAGCAATTTTTAAGGAAAGAGGAACAAGGGAAGAAAAAAGTGAAAAGTAAGTTGAGAGATACTGGATTGGAGACTCAAAGTAGATATTAATAGCACTTAATGAGTAGTCAATAAACTAAATAGATTTTTGGATATGATTGCATTTGTATTAAAAGGGATAACATTTGTGTCACTTAATAGATTTTTATGCTATGTTTATTACTCTAGTTGTTAGTTATTACCAATCAAATTACTTATAGTCCATCAAACAGAAAGGTGGTATATGTAGTGATGGGAAAAGTCTTTTAAATTTCATTTGATGATTGGAAAAATAAAATAATAAATATTAAAATGTATATATAATGCCTTTCATCTATATTTCTTGCTTAATATATTTGTGTACTCAACTAATTTTATGTAACATCATCTTTTGAATTATGATAATAGGCTACATCTAAATACATAGCCTTAAACAGTTACTGTCCAATGTGGAGAAAAATGAGTAAATTTCTTAAAACATATATGTAAATTTATATGCAACAAGGGGTTGACCTTTGTGGGTTCTTTTACATGCACATTTTTTTCAATAAATATATTAGAAAATATTTTGGAGTTTGGGACAATTTGGAGAAACATTTTTTTCTCCAGTTTTATTGTATGAATACAGTAATAATACATATAACAGAAAATATGTGTTTATTGAGTTTTTTATGTTACCAGTAAGGCCTCTGGTCAACAGTAGGCTATTAGTAGATAAGTTGTGGGGGAGTCAAAAGTTCCACAAAAATTTTTGACTAAGTATCAGTGCCCCTGTTTCCTCCGTTGTGCCAGGATCAACTGTAGTAAATTCTTTGTAGTAAAGGAAAGCTGATTTCTGAAGGGGCTGGCCTTAAATAGTTACCAAAATTTAAGTTGTGAGATTTTTGTTCCTTGCTTTCTCACTTTTCCTTTCAGCATTTTATAGTCCCTGTTCCTTAACTGCTCATTAATGTGCAGTGCTCTCAAATGCTTTCTGTTCTTCCCCTTAACAAATCATACTTCCTTCTACTGATTAGTGGGAAGTTTAGGACAAATATAGTAAGACTTAAAAGAGTGAGACATAACTTGATAACATAAAAGCAGTTTTGTGTCAGATGAACCTAAGGTTAAATTCTAAAGCCATAATTTTGACTGTATGGCTTTTAATAAGTTATTTAACTTGTGATTAAGAATTTCTTCCTCTGTAAATCAGGTAACTAGCCTTAATGACAAGTTATATGAAAAGCATACCACAATGCCTGGCATTTTGTAGTCACTAACCATTTGTTTTATTTCTTCCCTCTTTCCTTTCAGAAGTTTGTGTATTTTAATAGACAGCCCCTTAGTAGTAAGGAATGCATCTCTGCTCTTGAAAAACAGGTAGGTAAGAGTGATGGTTAGGGACAGGAAGCATTTCTACCATCTCAGAAATGACAGATCTGCTTTGTTTTGTTGGGAGGCTGGCATGGTTTGTCTTATTGCCAACTCAATGAAAAGCTTTAAAAGCTTGCTAGAACATTTTCTCCAAGGCATTTTTCCTAGGGCCTCTAATTCCATGTGACTTTAAATGTGTGACCTTTGATATTGACTGTTTTTGGATAAGAACTTTATAGAGGGGTACCATAGGCATCAATCCTATAATTCTAAATCCCTTCCTGAGCAGAAAATTCTCGTCTATCTGAATTGTATTTCTTTGCAAACTACCTTTAATGGTTTGGTTTGGGCAGTCTAATCTCCCTCTGGAGATAAGAAAGAAATTCTGTGAACACAGCAAGTATTTTAAGACAGGAAAGGGGAAAAGAAAAAAGATTTAATTAAGCTCAGAGCTTTTACCTGGTTTTTCCTTACTGTTATTTATAAGCAACAAATTGCTTCTGGATTTACACCTATACTATTCCACAATTTTTATTCTGGCTCCAGGTTCTCTTTTCAATCTCATATTGTTACAAGAAAATTTGCTGTAGGTAAACATGCCTTACGTCTCTCTTTTCTGTCTCTTGTTTCCTTCATTTAGGATACACAGCCACTCCACCAGGTTCTTTCTATAATATTGTTCTCATCCTAAGTCCAGCCAGTGTTTCAGCTTCCACCATTTATATATTTTTAAGTTCAAGGAAAAATGCAGACTGATAAACAAAACAAAACTATTAATAAGTGCTATATGCCAGATGCTGGGTTGCATAATAATAAATGAAATGTGGCTCTTTTTCAGAAAGAATTGATAACTTCTGATAACTGCATGCATACAAATAAATTTAATGCAGTGGGAGAAGTGAAAGTAGAGGCATATTTAAAAACTTCACAGCAGTATTTCTCTAGGTAATGGAGGCTCATTAAGTAACATCAGAAATATTGAATGAGGTCTTGAAAGATAAGAAGGAATTTGCTAGGTACACAGTAGAAGATACTGGGTAGCAGGAAGCAGTCGTTGAAGACCTATTGACTTGGTAAAAAGCCTGTTTTTAAGAGCATAGGTCCCCAGAAAAATCGCCATTAACAATGCTAACTCAAAGTGAAAGCCACTGGAAAGCTTTGTGGGTTCTCCCCCACCTTTTTAAATCAAGTATAAGCCCTTAATTTTTAAATATACAAGATAGATATTTAGCTAGATCAGATATTTGTGTTCCATTTTTAATTGTCCTGGTGAGTGTTAAATTTCTTGAGGCTGAGGGCTGATCTTCCCTACTTTGTATTACTCTTTAAAATACCTATAACTGAATCTTATAATTTTATTTATTGATTGATTGGCTACTGTGTACCAAGGGCGATGCTAAGAAATAGACATTTATGTATCATTAACTACAAATATAACTTTGTGAAATTAAGTACTATTATCACTTCTCACAGTTAAATAAAGCAGTGCTTTGTGGAACGAAAAGATTTTCTTAAGCATGAATTTAATACCAAAGGTCTGACTTCAGAGCTAAAGCTCTTAAGTACATTATCCTACTTCCACAGAGGAGTCATTCCACATGTTTGCTAAACCATAAATGAACAAAACAATTTTTAAAGTAAAAAAAAATAAAATTAATGCAACTGAATAACCTTCAGTGAAGAAAACAACAATGTATGATAGTATACATTGTAAATTCAGAAAAAAAAGTATGGAATACCTTAAAACAAATAAAGCAATGAAAATTAAAAAATCAAGCAGTTTTGAATATGATTTCACCACTTTGTCATGCATATGTATATATATTATGCTATTAGGATCCAGGTGTTCATGCTCTGATGTTGCCATCTGGCATGGTCATTTTATAGAAAACAGAGTAGCTATAGCTAACACTACCTGAATAATCCCAGAGGAAGCAGGTGTGATGTGGAAAGGTTGGAAAAGCAGTTGAAAGAGTCAGTGAATATAAAGAAGTTTGCTAATCTCTGATAATTGTTTTAAGTCTTCAAACTCCTTTATTGCCAGTATCTTTATTTTAGTGTAAGGATCTCCAGAATTCATGATCCTTGTGATCTGGGCTTCTGGCTCTCATATGTGCCACTAAATTGTAAAAGTAATGTGGCTAGTGAGCATTTACCTTTTGATTCAGCTTTCTCTTTCAATTTTAGGAGTATCAGCTCAGTTAGAGGAGTGGCAGGGGTTATGTTAGCAAATGCTATAAAATCATATAATTGGTGCAGAGTGTCCTGGAAATTGAATGGGTAGAAAAAACATCCAACTATTTGTAATTCTCATTAAAATCCTGCAAGAAAACATGAGGTGAGACACTTGGAAAATGAGATTGATTGAACAATATAAACTGGCCTATTGGCATGATAGATGTGCCCCTCACAGCAGTTACCATATGAACCAAACAGTACAGTGATGTGGGATGTACTTTGAATACTTCTCAATAGTAGCAAATCTTCAGACTTAAAGAGTCGGTTTCTGCTTTTGCCATTAGCAGAAGTTGGAGTGTGTTAAATTTGGTGAATAAAGCGGCTGATCAAAGTGGGAAGTATGATTTCTGGACCAAAACAAAGTAGGATTATAAAATAACAGAATTAAAAAAGTATTTGTCTTATTAACAGGCTCTATTTATTTTAAGAGAACATTTCTAAATTTGTTTTGAAATACTCTAGCATACCTATAGTATGCATTTTCCAATTACTTAATTGAATGCTTGGATTTGGGTATATGTATATAAATGTCAATTTTCTTTTTAAATTTATAGTCACAACTAATGTTTTAGATTTTTGTTGTTGAATAACATTGTATGTTTTAAAACTTCTCATTTAGGTGATTCAAAACTAACTGAAAACAAATCTGTCTTAAACTAAAGGGGAATATTTTGAGAAGTAAAGAGGATAAACAGTTTTGAGATCTAAGAAATGTTACCTGAAAATAAAAAGGACTAAAAAAAGTCAAACATTTAGTACTCTTATAGGAAAAACAATATGAGGTAATTTATGAAGTGAGGAGAGATACTAGTTAGACTAATATTTTGTGAATATTATTGTGGTATTGTACTTATTTTCATTTAATTCTCATCAAACTCTGTGTAGTATTGTTATGAAAAATACTGGAAAGCCTGGACTAGATCACTGACGGGAGAACCAAGCGGCACTCAGAAGTCTTGGAGTGCTGAGGGTTCATTTTACACTGGCGGGCTCAGTGGGGAGTAATCTCCTAAGGTTTGAGCCCTGAACAAAGGCAAAGGGAGCAATATACATCTTTCTGCTTCTGTATCTGTAAGATTCCTACGTGACAGCAAATGAGCAAGCAAGGGGGTGTAAGTTTAGGGAGTAAGTGCCTGGCACAACGGGGAGTGAAGGGGAGGGGGAAAGTTAAGGGAGTTTCTGTTGTCTTTGGTAAGAAGAGCAGCAGAAGGGAGGCACCTGGACTAGACTGCTGTCCTTCTAAGTTTTTCCCTATCAGTATATATTATTTTAATTTTTAATAGACTGTCCAGGTTTGCAGTCAATATCGAAATCCTTCTGTCTGATTCTAGTGCTTTCTCAGTTCTAACATAGTACTTCTTATATTACCTTCTCTAAAAGCAGAAAGGAAGAGGAGAAAACTTAGAGTCGTGATTATTCTTAATTTTCACATTTTTACATTGTTAATTGAACATACCTGAGAGGGCATTACTTCTACAGCCTTATTATTTTTGGTGGCCAGCAGGACAGTAGCATCATCATGAGCGATATGGAATATTAGGTGCCACCTGAGACATACTGAATCTGAGCTACACAAAAATCTCCAAGTAAATTGTTTTACAGCAGTGTTCCTGAGTACATCCCTGGCAATCTATTCGGTAATATTCTAGTGTCTGCTGAATTTTTTCTCAGGCTTTCAAGGAAGGCAAATTTTTTTGTTATGGGACGTGTGAACTCAGAAACAAGTATGAACTCCTTTGGCTTCAGAACAGTAAGGACCCTTGAAGGTCATTTTTGTTAAAGGACTGATAAACTCTTAAATTGGACGTGTTTTCCAAGGTGGGAAAAATCTATCCACTACCACCTAAATAGCTGTATATCCTTCAGGACTGATCCATGACAACTCAAAATAGTGTCAGTAATGCTGGGGTTAAATACTAATGATTTATAATATTTAAATTTAGAGCTATTCATTTTTTCTGGATATCTATCTTTGGATCTGTATTATTTCTCTAATTGGTCATTTAGATTTTCTATTTCATTCTGAATTGAATAAAATGTACTATATTTCTTTAATATAATAATGTGAAAGATATTTAGCTTAGTATTTATTAGCCATGCTGTTTTTTAAATCCTTTATTCATACATTTTCACTATGACTTTTTATTATTCTCTCTTGACCAGGCTGCAGCAGAAGAGAGCTCTACCCAACCTCTGTAGTCCATATAAGCCCCTAGGCCCTTGTAATACCTTTTGATATGTAGATGGCCATTTCTCTCCACCCCTTAAATACCTATTGATATGAACATGGGCTACTCTCCACCCTTTGGAAATACCTACTGATATACAGATGCACTAAAAACAGGCTAGAGATTCTGGAAATATTACAGTTTTACCCACACTCTAGGATTGATTCTAACTTCCACAGGACTTACCTAGAAACCAGTGTATTGTGTGGATATTTAGCTAGTCTTGAAGGTTCTCCAACCTCAGAGACGTCTGTTGAGATGTCTGTGGCTCTGTCTAGTCTTCTGTCAACTCACACTTGCAGGCCATCTACTTTTGCAGTATCCTTTCTGCTTTGATTTCTCCAGTCTAGTAGCTTTTTCTGCTATAAGTCACTCTTGGGGAGATGGAAGCATTCTGCTCTGTCCATGTCACTTCAATATGGCTGCTCTGCCCATGTCACTTCAATATGGATTACATATGCTTAGTCTGCCTAGATTCACTTATCATCATTCTACAGCTAGAAAAGACAGTCTTTTATATGGGACCAATGGGCTCTCAGTTCCCATTTGTATCTTTTCTATTCTTTCATGTGCACTCAGGAATCTTCCTTAATTTTAAGATGGCAGAGGAAAGAGATGTAGAAATCTCTACTCTCCAACCCTCTTTTCTCATACATTCTGTGAAACTCATAGGATCCCTTAAGGTCTACTTAGGCCTTGAGAAGATAAGGAAGAGATTTTGCTAGATCTTTTATTTCATTCTCAACCTTTTCTTCCATGACCTTCCTCTCTCCAACACACAGTAATCCCTTCACTTCTCCTCCCCTGGTGAACTATTAGTTCAGAGTGGTTTATGTGATAGAATTTCAGAAAGGGCAAAGAGAATAGAATTAGGGGAAAGGAAAAATATTATATATAAATAAAGTAATAGATAATATATATAAATAGATTATGTATAAATAAAAAATAGATAATATATATAAAGTAATATATATTATATATATATAAAGTATTTGAGATTTGCCATGTATTAACTCATTAAATATTTATAACACACTTCTAAGGTAAAGTAGTATGAACTTCCCCACTTTTCTGATGAACAAATTGAGGCAGAGAGTTGTTGAGTAACTTGCCCTGAGGTTTAGCAGTTCAGGAATTATATTCAGTTACACATACAATACTAATATTATAGCATGATTTTCTCAAGATCAGAGATATGGTTTAATCATTTTTTAAGGCTACATTTCACATGTCTGACACAAAGTTGGCTCTCAATACATGTATATGTGTGGGTGTATATGCATGCACATATATTTATGTTTATTAAATTAATAAAATTTATATAAAATTTGTTCTAATATAACTATCAAATTATAGCACACTGCAAAATTTTAGTGTCATCAAACTATTTCTAAACTCAAAGTCACTCTTGTTCATGATTTCCCTTATATACATAGTTAAGCATTATAAACTAGCATCTGCAAAATTCAGAGTGCTAAATTAATGGTTAAAAGAAGGAAACAAAGAATGAATGAATGAGGGAAGAGGGAAGCAGGTTTCGGTTGTACAAGGTAAAGTGAGTCCAAGATATTTATGTTCCTTAGTAGAACAGGCTTCAAAGTAGATGTAATTCATTGGTAAAGTCCGTGATTACTTCTGTTTGTTTAAACATAGAGTTCTTTTTAGTATAATGTAGATTGCCCTCCCTCCAATGTATCTATGTGGGCTAACTAGACTTAATACAAAATATAATTAAATGACAAAAGGAGTGTTTTATAAATCGAGAAAGGATAGAAGTTATTACTAGGTGAAATTACAATAAAACGTTTTTTTTTTTGTTTTTTGTTTTTTTTTTTAATGAGAGGGAAAGGCACAGTATGGTCTTGTTGGTCATGTCTCCAGAGATAAAGAGCCTTTGCAGAGGTAAAGAGTAGATCTTTGTGGTGGTAAGAGAGGAAGAGCAGAGGTCAAAAACAAACGAAGACTTTTACATTTTTCTAAGAATTTCTTCAGTGAGATATGTTTTCTCATATGTTTATCAAGATTTTCCTTTCTGTTCTCTATATGTGCTTGAGCCCTGTGAAGGTGAGATTGCCTTCCAGAAATCCTATGGATCACAGTTCAAACTACTGACATACAGGATCTATTTTAAAATGGCTACTCAAATTTCTATCCAAATTGGCTCAAGATCTACAATTTTGTTTCCCACCACATCCCTACGTGAACTTTTTAAGAGTAGTGGCTGTGTAGGTACCCTTTCCAGCAGAAATTTAAAGCATAAAATAGTGTTTAAAGAATGATGATTCGGAGTTAGCCAGATCTGAGTTAGATCATATCTATGACATTAATTAGCATTGTTATTTTATTAAATCACTTCATCTTTCAATAGCTCAGTTCCCTCATCTGAGAAATGAGGATAAGAAAAGGTTCTTCTGCAAAGAATTGCTGTAAGGATTAAATGTAGAACACTTCAACTACATGAAGTTCATAATAAGTATTAGCTACTATTCTATATTATGACTGCTGACTTCTTCCCTTGTCTTGTGCTTTTATAGATGCTATGACTTTGTATTGTCTCATTTAAAAACTTGTTGCTATATCAGTAAAAGTTTCTTGTTTTTGTTTTACACATAAGGAAACAGGCTCAGAAATATACTGCCTTCCCTGTGCTCCCTCTACATTATGGATGCTGATCATAATACCCCTTAATCCCCTTCTTCCTCCCTCCCCATCCCCTTTTCCTTTGGTATCCTCTAGTCCCTTTTTGGAGTCTGTGAGTCAGCTGCTGTTTTGTTCCTTCAGTTTTGCTTTGTTGCTATGCTCCACAAATGAATAAAATCATTTGTTACTTTTCTTTCTCTGTCTGGCTTATTTCACTAAGCATATTACCCTCTAGCTCCATCCATGTTGTTGCAAATGGTTTTCTTCTTATGGCTAAATAGTATTTCATTGTGTATATGTCCCACATCTTCTTTATCCATTCATCTACTGATTGGACACTTGGATTGCTTCCATGCCTTGGCTATTGTAAATAATGCTGTGATAAACATAGGGGTGTATATGTCTTTTTGAATCTGTGATCTTGTTTTCTTTGGGTAAATTCCTAGGAGTATTCTCTTAACTTCTTGCATCATTATTTAAGGTATTCTTACGTCTCATTGGAATACAGTGGATATCTAACTTACCTCTTTAACAAACTGCACACTTCAAAATTATCTTTTAAAATAAAAAAACATAGTACTATGGTAGTTGCTGACCAGGAGTTAGTTGACGTAAGAGGTGAGAGAGAGGGTGCTATAAACTCAAAGTTATGTTGGGTTTTCTAAGAACGAGAAAGGATAAGGTCTTGAAGCAATGCTGGGGAGTAAGGAAGACTCAGAAGCAGAAAGGGTTGGAACTTGAGGAAGGATGGGGTCTTGGGTAACATTAGACTAGATCAGGCAGAAAAGACCCAGGATTCTGGGTAATACAAGATGCCCAGGCATGCCTATCAACTGGTTGCCATGTAGTGGAACATAATGAGATGAGTTCAAAAAGAGCAGTTCAGAAGTTCTAATACTGTGGTTCTGAATGCAGTTCTTACGGTGTGGAGTCTAGAGTTGGATTGGAGTAGAATTGGGAGGTAGGGGGTGAATCAGGTGAGGGGTTGGAGAGACTTAAGTCTAAGGCTTTCTGACTCCTGTGAGGACTAATGTCTCATGCTGTAATGTTGTCAATTAATGGTCCAATAGCAGAGTAATGGTGAATTTAAACCTTTAATAAATACTCTTTGATATGAATCATACACTTTTATTTATCTATTTCCTGTGCTTGGTTTCCTATTCACCATGGATTAATTTTTTCAAGCCTTTGTTGTATAGGATCCTAAACTTATATGAAGAATTTATAATGTATAAACCTGTGAGGCAGGCATTGTGTAAGATATTATAGCATTTGGTTGGAGGTTCTATTAGATAAATTCTAGGGTCTTATACTACTCAGAGTCTATGATTTAATCATTCTAACACTGCCTTTTTATTTTAACCACAGAGTAAGCTAGAAAAATAAAGCGTGTTAAATGTAACCTGAAGGAAAAATCAAGAACTCTAATAAAGACATGTATATTGTGGATAATTTCTAAGATTTTGATCATTCAGTGGAACTGATACTTATGTAGGTACAAATTTATGGTAATTTTAAAGGCATGTTTCAGTTGAATAAATAAGTAAAATAAATAAATAAAACAAAAGATGATTAGATTACAGATCTTCAAAAACTTGTGTGAGAACCTAGTTTATCCCCTTATTTCACTTCAACTGAGTAAGTATGCCTTATATAATTGTCCTAAAAGCTTGACCAAATTACTAGCGTTTTGTACTATTTTTGTTAATTGAAATAATCATCCAGTGCTATACCTTGTAAAAATATAGCAAATGATAATAAATATATGATGCCTTCTGGGTGCTGTTGACTTCAAGAATTAATAGGTTTTCTATTATTGTAAAGAACAGATTTGTCCCCTCATAAGTGTTCTCTTCACATTTTCCTCTAATGACTGATTAATGGCCTTAATTTTCAAGTAGTTAGTCTGTAGCTGTGGAAAAGACATTAGAAAACTGACTTATATGAGATCAAAACCAATCCAATTGTTAAACATTATAACAAAACAAATACAAGCAACCTTCTTAAGTTTTTATAATTTTCCAATATTTCCCATCAGATTCTCTGGGCAAGTGGACAGCTGCTTGTTTATAAGGCTGACTTAATTACTTTAGGCACTGCAAACTGAATGACTTACATGGTAATATGTCAGCTGCAGGTTCTTACTTAGAAATATCCTTACATTTCACTGTGAACAAAGTTCAGTATCTATTTAGTTAGTATGTTGCAAAAACTAATTTACTCAGAGCATATTGTCTAACAAATGTTGAATATATTTTCAGATGTTGGGGATGTGTTTAGGATCTTAGAAAATCATGGATTATTATGTAGAACCACTTGAGGGGCATTGGGGAAAGTAGTCTAATAATCTTATTTCCCAAGTGAGGTAAATATTATTTTCCCATACAAAATATTTACCAATGAAAAAAAACTTTAATCATAAATAGCAAAATTGAAACATTTGTCCATGGGTTCTTTTTAGATCTCAAATATGAGAATATATTGATGGAACAATGACCAGGCTTTTAAAATCAGTATTGTGTTTATTATATTGAGTCACTTAACAAATGTACATAAAAGTAACTTTTCTATTTTTATATGATAACTACTTTGCTTGTGTATATAAGGAAAGTTCACACAAATTTATGGATTGAGAGATTAACTGACTCTGACATTATGTAATTGATATTCCAGAAAACTTCAGTTCACAAATGAAGATATTTAATTCCAATAATTATTCCTCTCAATGAAAAATACCAAAATATGTGTCAATGCCCTCCTTGCAGACTACCAGAAACATACCTTTACTCAAACAAGTTGGATTTATCAAGTACATTGCAATAAGGGAGACTACACAAATGAGGAATCTTAGTGTGTCTCAGAGGGTGTTAGAAAGGATATATTATGTGATATGTACTTCTTTTGGGTAATTTGGGAGCAGGTTCAAGCAGTGGGCCTTTGTCTGCATTGGATGCTGTCAGGAAACAAGGGTAATTCTGTGCTTAGGTTTAATAATTCTTTTTAAAGTTGAAGCTGTTATTGTTAAAAATAAGCTGTCACTGACAATGGCCAAGACTGGGATGTGTGAACATCAAAGGAAATCTACAAATAAAGGGATGTGTGGTGATTTTGTAGTTTGTCAGTGTTCTTGTTTGTGTCTATACACAGGCATTTTTACCGTTTGGTCTTATTTTGTCTTTATCCATCACAGAGGCCTTACCTGATGTTGGTGCTCTTTAAAATTATGTTCACTGAACAAACACCATGGCCTACCTATGTGTACCTGACCAACTTTTAGCAACATTGAGGCCCCCTGATAGTTCATGCTTTCTCTCTCTTACGTGTAATAGCATATGCTTCTAGCTGTGTATTTCATGACAGAATGATGTAATGTATAATATTATTTTTCAACCACACATTTTGCCTCTGTATTTCATTAATGTCTGTCCTCATCACTGGACTGTGACCTCCACAAAGGCAGAGACCATGGGCTGAGAGCATAGCATCTTACCTTGGAGTTGTTCAAAAGCACATATTTAGAAGGGACACATGAAGGGGATAGGATCAAGGTCAGGAAATAGGTGAAATTCTGAATCTCTACAAATAAAGGGTCAAATATAAGGCAGAACTAAGGATGAATCATGTAGTAAGTTCAGAAATGTGGTTACAAACCTGAAGAGGCGAACACAATGGACACTTTTAGTATACCGCTCCTGACACAGGTTTACATAAAATGAATAGCTACCTTACAAGAGAATAGATGACTGAGCAAGAAGGATATACAGGAATAAAGCAAACTGATCCAAAGAGTAGACAACCACAGCAAGGTATAGTGCATCTTTAGAGCTTTAAATGCACAGAGTGAGAGTGTATCTAAGGACAGTTTTTCCTTTGATGTTCTAACTGAGTCTGTGGCACTGTAGATCAGGAGGGGTATTATTCAATATATATTCAATTTTATCTTGAGCTTCTACAATGTATCAGGCACTGTCTTAAGTTCTAAATGTACAACAGTGAATAAAAGACACAGAATTGCATGAATGATACTTACTATATTATCATTTTTGCCATTCAAACAATCCTTAATCCTTTTTGAAAAATCACTGGAAGGACCTAAAATCTAAGAAGAGATTAAAATGTGAGAACTATTTCATTTACAGGATATTGGGGCATATTCTATAGCTGACAAATATATTTTCCAGACCAATAGTGAGTAACTATGACTTTATTTTGAATGAATAGAATGATATAGCTGTGTATGGGATTGTAGAGACTGTGCCAGAGTTACCACAAGGTAAAAGCATTGCTTAATCATTGCTGGTTATTTTATTAAAAGGCCAGACTACATTTTCATCTCCATATCTGTGACTTGGTCAAATTTTTCAAGCAAAGCCATGTATCTGTATCTGTGTTTCATGTGAGCCTTTTCCTTGAAAGCAGCAGCTTTTCCTATTTATTTTTCTTATATAGTTTAAAATTAGCAATTCATTTATTTTTCCACAATGTGTACTGGAACAGTATTTACTAAACAGAAATTCAAAGAAGAATTGTTTCTCTTTTGCTAGAGTATAAGTTCAGTATCATTTGGTTTTATCTTTGAGTTCTGTTCCTTAAAGCACACAAGAGAACAAAGAGTAATGTTTGTGAAATCATAATTTGATGAAGATAACCAAGCTTCTGGAAAAATTTTTGGTTGCTAAAAAAAGTGCACTAAAAACTTTTATAGCCCATATAATTTGTGTGTTGCTATTATGTATTGCACCTTGTTATATTAGGCATTCTTAGGTAGATTTAGTGTGTCAAGATTAGAACATTGTGATGTCTTCTACAATAATGAAGTTCAGATACTATCTATGTTTGTTTCATTGAGAGACAAAGGCAGTGATTAATGCAATGACATGCCTGGGTCTATTTATTTTTGCCTTAACTGTTTGTCATAAATAAGAAAGAGTAAGGAACAAGAAATCATACTGAACACCACTTCTTGTGCCCCTTATTTAGTTACTTTGGAGAGGTTCAGAATATCACAATTTAATAAATGTTCACTTCTCTCTCCTCCCCGTCCTCTCATCTTTCACATGTGGTGTCCTTTGTGAAATGGGCTGGGCTTTGTTGGCAATCCACATGTGTCAGGAAATTGCACATTGACCTTAGGAAAATGTTTGATGATTACACAATTGATTTCATTATGTAAGAAATGCAAAATCAATATAGGTACATCATTGTTATCAGGATATGTTTTATTAAATTGTTAATTGTCATCTGTTAGAAACAGGAAACTGTATTATAAGTTGCATAATTTTGAATAAGAGGTTTTGGGGACATCCCATGTTTATCCATACATGCACACATGAAAGAAGGAAGAATAATTTTTATTCTATATAATTAAATATAACTAAGTATTATTGGTTGCTGAGACAGCATATCTTGAATGTTATCACAAGGTTGGAGGTCCAGAATGGCAGTGTAGGAAGAGCCTGAACCTACCTTCTCTAATGTATACACTGAATCTATACCTCCATACAGGGCATTTCCTCCTGAGGAAGGAGTGAGGGCTAAGTGAACAACTTCTGCACAATGAGGGATAGAAAGACTACATTAAAAATGGCATGAAATACGGAGACATGTTAACAGCAGGAAACTCCCCCAGTGTGCTGACCTGTGGTAGGGAGGGATATCATTGAGAAACTTGTACAGAATTGCTTTCCCTGGGGCACAAGAAAAAAATATTGTTTCAAGAACAACTAGACTATAAGCGAAGGAAGGAATTTTCATAACCAGACATCTGCCAAATGGGTGGGGTGGGGGGAACTGCTGTAACTCTCTGCAGGATCAGAGGTGCTATCAAGTGTCATTGCTTACATTCGCCCTGCGTGTTGGTAGTGTGGATGGGAGCAGGGTTTGGGTTTACATATCAGGTCCAGACATAACCGAGGTGGCCTTCTGGCCCTGTCCTGTGCCCAAACACATCCTCCAGAGATCCAGCTGTCCCACCAACATGGCACTAGCACAGTGATCACCCAAATTCAGCCCACCTGTGCCTCCTCCATTGCCAGTGCTCATGCTGGAGCCCCCAGACCACACCCCACTATCCCCGGTCACCCTACCAGTGTGATCCCAGCTGCTACCCACTTGGAAACCCCCTGGACATGCTCTTCCCAACACCCATATGCCCCATCAGCTTGGTCCAAGCCTGGGGCCCTCCTGAGAGCCCATTAGAATGTGCTTCTCAGCTCCCAGGACAGCACCCACCTGGAATTCCTCCAGTCTGTGTCTTGGGAGTCCTGGCACCAAGACACCCCTGATCCATGCTCTCCTGGACTTCATCCAGACAGCCAAAACTGCCAGGAACATGGAGTCTACCCAGAGGGTTTCACTATACAAGGCCACACCTCCAAGACTGGGAGAGGTAGCTCTTCTGCCTAATTTGTAAAAACAAGCAAGGAAGTAAAACAAAATAAAGAGACAGATGAATATGATGAAAACAAAATAACAAGACCAAATTTCAGAAAAAGAAATGTTAAATGGATTTAAGCTACCAGATAAAGAGTTCAAAATAATAGTTATAAAGATTCTCACTGGACTTGAGAAAAGAATGGATGAACTCAGGGAAGACTTCAACAAGAGATAAAAATATAAAAAAATAACCAGTGAAAGATGACGAACACAATAAATGAAATGAAAAGCATACTAGAGGGACTCAACATTAGAGGATGCAGAAGAATGGATTAATGATCTGGAAGATAGAATAATGGAAAGCATTCAAGCTGAACAGCAGAAAGAAAAAAGAATAAAAAGAAATAAGGATAGGTTAAAGGATGTCCAGGACAATATCGAATGCCCTAACATTCACATTAGAGGAGTCAGAAGAAGAGAGAGAAAAAGGGGAAATTTTACTTGAAGAAATAATAGCAGAAAACTTCCCCAACCTGGGGAAAAATAGACATCCAGGTCCAGGAATCACAGAGAGCCCCAAATAAGATGAACCCAAGGAGACCCACATCAAGACACATAGTAACTAATATGTCAAAGATTAAAGATAAATAGAAAACCTTAAAAGCAGCAAGAGAAAAGCAACAAGTTACATCCAAGGGGAACCATATGACTATCAGATGATTTTCAGCAGAACAGTTACAAGTTGGAGGGTGTGACATAATACATCCAAATACTGAAAGGAAAATACTTGCAAGCAAGAATAGTCTCCTGTCAAGGTTATCATTCAGAATCAAAGGAGAGAGAAAAATTTTCACAGATAAACATAAGTTAAAGAGATTTACCACCACTAAACTAGCCTTACAAGAAATATTCAAGGGACTTAAGAGGAAAAGGAAAGGCCGTAACTAGAAGCAAGATATTGTGAAAGGAAAAGTTTCACTGGTAAAAGTAAATACAAAGGTAGTAGATGAATCACTTAAAAACTAGTATGAAAGTTAAAATACAAGCATAAAATCAATTGCATCTAAAGATTAGTTAAGGGAATCACTATAAAAAGGTGGAAAAGGAGACATATACATAAAACATGTAGGAGTGGGAGTAAAAAAATGTAATGCTGTTAGAAAGTGTTCAAACTTAAGTGACCATCAACTTAACATAAACTGCTATATCTAATGGATGTCATATATGAACCCCATGATAATCACAAATCAAAAACCTATAATAGATACACAAAAAAGATAAAGAGAAAGGAACACAACCATAATACTAAGAAGATCATCATGCATTAGAAAAGAGAGCAAGAGAAGAAAAGACCAGAGAAGAATGACAAACACAACTAGAAAACAGTTAACAAAATGGCATAAGTACATGCCATACATAATCACTCTTATGTAAATGCTCCAGTCAGAAGACATAGGATAGCTGAATAGATTAAAAAAGCAAGGTTCGTCTATATTTTGCCAACAAGAGATTCACTTCAGAAGTAAGAACACTGAAAGTGAAGGGATGGAAAAAGATATTCCATAGAAATGAAAGTGGAAAAAAAAAAAGCTGGGTGTAGAGGGAACCTGTATCAAATGATAGAGAGCTATATATGTCAAACCTAAAGCTAACATCATAATGCTGAAAATCTGGAAGCTTTTCTTCTAAGTTCAGGAACCAAGCAAGAATGTTCACTCTTACCATTTTATTCAACCTAGTATTCTATTTCATAGTAAGTAGAAATGTATATTTATATTTCTCAGATATATCAGAGTAAAATGAGATAAAGAATACTAGTGTATGAATTCTATATTCTATTACTATATATGTATAAGACTAGTAACAGAGTATAAAATTCATGGACTTCCCACTAATATATTCTGAATGGTCCCACTAATACAAAGATAGAATCCAAATAGTCTGGATATTATATATAATATAACCTACAAGGGTTTTTGATTTCTGAATTTTATGAAGATAAAATGTAATTGAAAAATCTATTGAACCTAAAACCCCTGTGCGGAGAACAATGGACAGTGTATTATAAGAAGCTAAAAAGGAGATTTCTTGGATCCTTGCAAGGTCTCTCTCTATTTTGAGGACCTTGTGTAGCCTTAGTATATGGCTGAGGGTATAGTTTTCATTTATCTATATTTGCTTCTATGTGCTATATGCTGAATTTAGCCTGTTCATTTTTTTGTCCCCTAATGAGACAACTTAATTGCTACTTATTAAGAGTAAGGGTGGATTTGTGCATTTGCTCAAAGGATAGCCTAGTAGTAGAAGTCTCATCAGTTGATTTCTGTAATGGCTCTGATATTCATTAGTAAATGCTTCTAACAGTTGTCAGCCTATTTCACTTGAGAAAAACACCAACAGCAAAATTGCATGAGGTGGCAGCTTTTATGCATCTACTGGTACAGTTACTATTAGTCAGTGTTCTCCGTTCTCTCTGGCACAATCATCTGCCTCTAGCCTACTGAAAGAGGCATTTTCAGAGGCATCTCCCAGTTGCTAGAGAGTTATTTCCTGGTTGGACCTGGCTTAAAAAAAAGGTTAGTTCCTTTGCACTTATATGACACTTTCAATATAAGATGATTTAACATCTCAACTTTACCATTCTTCACAGAAATAAAATTCAAAAAGAGTGTACATTTTTAAAGAATATTTTGATTTAATGGTTTTCTTTTAAGTGGTTGTGTATTTTTTTAAAATATGTTCTCATGATCATAGTTAACCTTTTGAAATGATTATAGCTTTTAGCTTTTCTCTTATAAAAGTGCTCACTTTAAAATGTTTTAAAATGACTTAAACGCTATGTGGTTGTATAATTTCAGCTGCACTGTATTTTTATAAGTGAAAAGTAAGAGAAAACATTAACTTCTATATTTCTTTACTGGAATTGCTATCAATGAATTGTTTTTTATTGCAAAAACTAATTAAAAAATCAGTACTCTCACTCTTGAACGTAGTCATTTAACAAAACTACCTTGTATTCACAAGGTTACCACCACAGACCTTCTCACCTACCAAAACTCACATGTGTTCAACAGTTACAGCAAAAGAGGCCCAGCCTAGTAATCATTATTATAAAATAGTATTTAACAGAAGTGTAAATTCCAAGTCTGCCTAAAATTTAAAGATTCTAGCAACTTCTATCTCTGATGCTATTTTATTTGGACCATATATTTAACTTTCTAGGTCTATATTTTCCTAAGATTTAAAAGAAAATGGTTTGATTTATGATTCTAAATAGTTATATGTATGAAAAATGCTATAAATTAAATCTTATTTGAAATGAATTAATACAGAGATCTTTTTAAGAGCCACATTAAGATAATTTTCTAAGGGTAAGAATTATTGTGGTATATGAGTAATCACTCTAATTTCTACCCAACCTTTCAACATTTGTGGTTCCTAGAATTTTACAGTACAATTTTGAGATCACTGGTCCTTTTATTTACATATATATATATATATATATATATATATATATATATATATATATATATATAAGGTACACCTAATAATTACTGTCTCTTCGTGTCTTAGATTATATAATTTTAGACTTGGAAAAGAGTTTAAAGATAATTAAAAAACCTTTTCATTATATATTAGGAAAGGAAGCCTAAAGAAGTTGAATAACTTGCCCAAGGGTACGGTATTTAATAAAAAAAAGCCCCGAAAATAAAAAATTTTAAGCAATCACGCTCTAGCCCTGTAGGTCAAATTAAACTTTGTCAACATATCAGACATATTAAACTATTAAATACTGACTCAAACTAGTGTTAGAGATTTGTTTTAATATTTGTGCTATATATAGATGGTTATAATTTTAAGGACTGCCTTAACATATTTGTGTATATGTGAAAAAAATGGTCTGGTTCTGTGGTTCCGGTATTACCACTTAAGGAATTATTTTCTTCAAGATAGTGTATCAGCTGGTGTCTCCTTGAAATAATAAAATTAAATTTCAGTTAGCATTCATTTTACAAATTACTTTTAATATTTAATTTATTTCCATATATACAGCTCTTTATATGTATTGTATTTGAAAGGAAAGGAGCGACACACAGCAGCAATGCTTTATTAGGGAAAGGTGCTGGGTTATATAGGAAGGGGCATGAGCTGATTGAGGTGTCACTTCTCCGGGGCTGGTGGCTATTGGCTAGGTGCTGGGATTAGGGGGGGCAAGGGGTGAGTTCGCCATCTTATGGGTGGGTGCCCTTCAGTATTCATTGACTCAAAAACTCACTTGGGATCTCTCTTTAGAATAAAGGAAACTATCCTTATCTTAAAAACACACTGCCAGACACACACATATACATACAAAAAAAATCACCCATGTAATTCAGTATACACAAGGAATCTTAGAGTTTTTGATTCTTTTCAGATTTGAAAAAAATTAATTTTTAAAAATTTAATAAATGAATGTAAATTTTTATCAAGTTGGGCATTTATTGAACTATTTTATTATAAAGAATATGTTGGTCAATAGGATACCTTCTGATTGACATCATAAAAGTGAATCAAAATATCAGTTTTTTGAAACATGATGATACTGTTATTTACTTTATGTCTATTACTCTTAGTTTGAAAAATATAATCTTATGTCCATCAAGTACATTTTTATGTATTTTGTGTTCATTTACCTAAAATTTGAAAGTTAAATAATGTGTTTTTTATGTATTCACTTAGCTATAATTTAAGAACTAAGTATGAATATATCTATTTTTCTGAGGGATATTACTCTGGTACATATTAACATGAACTTTTCAGGCTAAAATTACATTTTTCACTTTTTTTTGTTTTAGTTTGCCACCAGAATAAGAAGGTATACAAAATATCAACTAAATTTAATTTCCAAATCACATAAATTTGTATTTATATGATTTTAATAAAATTATTGACATATCTATCATATACATAAAGATAAATTTTTTCATCTGATCGTTTTCCTTAAGTTCATAATTCTCTCCATCTCTTTTAGTTCTCAGTCAAGAGTATAGGGGGTCCCAGATGATGACAATTGCTTTTTGGATGCTTTTGTTCACATGAGTGTACTTTATGAAAAAGATTATTTTAAAAAATTAAGTACTATCTATAAATTAAATTTCAATGATTGAGTCTTACAATGGAGAAATATGGTGGGTTTGGGTAGTACATTCTATAAGCTATTATTTTACAAGAAGAAAAACTTGGTTACTTGTAATACGGTCATGATTGGCTCTGAGAGTGGTGAAAGAGTAAGCAAGCAAGGTCCCAGCAGAGACACACTGGAGTCAAAGTGCTGTTGTTCATGAGGCCTCCTGAGATGCCACTTTCTGTCCTTTCAGTACTGAAAATTGATTATCCCTTTGGGAAAAGGTTGGAAATATCTCTAGAGTTTAGTTTAATAGACTTACAGGTATCTAATAAAATTTTATTTATTCAGTTTCTTTAATTATAGGCAGGCATTAAATTGTCTTTTAAGCCATCCCCAAGGTATACCTAGCTGCAGAGGTGCCAGGCTGCACAAATAATAATCCTAGACTTACTGCTTTGGAGAAGAAAATATTGTGGTAAGCAAACTTGTCAAACAGATTAAAAATTATCTAATTATGTGAAAAACTATTAGTCTACAGTATATATTCCAAAGTGCTGATCTTTAATGCAATGTAATCTGCCTTTGGTTATTATCAGAAAAGCAGGGCTATCACTAACATTTGGAATGCATTTACTATTTTAATTTTTTATTTTTTGATATTACTGAACCCTTTGTTTTTCACGTAGTAGGTTCTTATAAGTACGTATTGTTTTTTTCTATGTAATGATATCATTGCAAAATTTTATAATTTAGGAGAAAGATAACATTCTATTCCAAATATAACATATCTATTTTAAATGAAGAAATTCCTTGGCTCTGTTAGCATACTTATTTTTTGAGAATTTGTTTACCAGCTCTGTAAAAGGACAAATACTTTAGTTTTTTTTAGCTTCAGTTTCTTACCTGTATTTTTATATTTGTGTCATAGAACTTTTATAAAGATTAAATTATTTCAGGCATTCATAATACAAAAGGTTTCTTTCCTACCCCAGTCCTACCTCTGAATATTTGATTTGGCTCCATAATTGTCCCATTTTATCATCTATTTTAGGAGTATTTTCTTGGCTTATGTTGCATGTGTATCATCAGTTGCCATAAATATTCTGCGAAAAAATGTGTATGTAATTGTAAATCAACGAAAATTAATTCTTGGTATAAAATCTCTTGTTTTTATTTTATTTTTTCAGAATGTAAAATTTGTAAAGTGAATCAAAATATGGAATCATGGTATAGTTATTTTTGGCTCATGATGGAGTTCTTCAGGGTGTAATTTTGTTCAACTAAAAATCAGCTAAGTAAGCATTTTGACTCATTCAATTCTATAACTAAAATAGTAGATATAAATTACACTTCATAAACCCTCAATAATCACTGATAGGCTTTGCAGCATCAAAAATAGGAATTTTTCAGTAATAATTTGTAACCAGGACACTCCTTTGTCCTCCAATATTAACCTATTAATTTCTGTAGTGCATTTTACAATAAATTCAAGATTTACTAGGTTCCAAGCACTGTTCTAAAAGCTTTATATGTATAACTTAATCCTCACAGTAACCTAATGACATAGGTAACTATTATTATCCCCACATATAGATGAGAAAACTGAGGCACAAATAAATTTATAATTTTCATCTAAGGTTACCAGTTGACTGGCTGGACCAGGATTGGAACCCTGCAGTCTGGCTCCAGAATTTACCCTTTTAACCAATATTTTACATCATTTTTATCACTTCTAGTATGTACTTTATATATGCATATAAGGAAACTGCCATGGCTTTCAATGGTTTTTCTAGTAGTTTTGATGTATTATTACTAAATGATGACACTTTTTCTTTCTTAATCCTTGGCTAATAGATCAGAAACAGAGTAATACCAGTGTGTCAAGTCTATGGTCACATAAAATAGGTGTTTCTTTTTTTCCTGCAGTGCTAATAATCTAGAATTTTCTGGGATTTACCATGCTAATGTCAGTGGTTCAATTCTGAATCTACAACAGTTAATTCATTTGCAAAATGCACATTTTTACCACACTGCTTAAGTTTCTTTATCCTGATGAATTCCTTCAAGGGAATTCACCACCACCGGAAGGAAGTACTGGGGAGCTTAATTTCAGTGTGAAGAATTTGGTGGTGGATTATCAGTGAATTGACACTGAAATCTAAATTGCACTTTGGCTCATTCATCAGCTAAACATTCATTTTCTCTTAAGCATATGTTCTTAAATTTCCCATGTGGTTTTATTTTTGGCAGTGACTATTTACCATACCACTTAATTTTCATTGTTAGACAACCATAGGAATTAACAAGGACAATCAAGATCGGGGTGTTCACAGACTGGAAATTGTTTACTACTATTATTTCAGGTATTTCATGATATTTTTCCTCCTAAGTTGAAACTGAATTTGTAAAATGGATTTTTGGGTCTATGTAATTTCTGTATCTCAATCAACATTCTATTAGTATTAAAAAATGTGGTAGGTACATGTCTCTACATATTAGAGTTTGGATATATTTATAGCTATGTTACGATTAAGATGTTTTAGAAATCTAGAATTTAATGCAATTTTTTTCTGTTAAGTGACTATATTGAGTTTATGACATTACATGTTCTCCTGGGGTCGAAGAAAATACCATATTTTGAAAGAGGAGCTGAAAAAAATGTAGAGCTAGCTATATCCATGGCAACAGTATAACCTTCTTACAAAAGGGAGTGAGAGTTTGCTGGCTGGCTGGCAGCATGGCAACCCCAGTGTCTAGTAGGGGAGGAGGAAGGAAGGTTTTGAACCAAGACTATAGTGGGCTTTTTGAATGTATTAGATATAGCCACTAATAAACCTGGTTAATGTTTTTAGTCTTATTCAGCCTCTTACATATCATATTTGTGATTTTAATTGAAAAGAATAGTTGAAAAATTTAGATACATAGGATAGAATCAGTAAATATGCACTTAAGGTTTGTATAATATATGAGTATATGCTATTGGAAATTAAAAGAATATGATTAAGAAAAATTTTCTGTATGATTCATAATGGCATGTATTTGTAAGGAATTGAATATATATACCTAAAATAAATTAACTATCAAATTTAAAAATGGATTACCCTTATTTTATAATTTATTTAATTTTTCTGAGTGTGCAAGTATGCATATATACATCTGTAATGTATATATATTTCTTATATACCTATGTAAAAGCACTGCTGCATTTTCTAGAAAGTTATTTCCTTCAGATAGTCATATATTTTGGTCATTGTAGAGGTTGTATATACATACTATTAAATAGTAATAGAGCAATCCTTTCTTTTGAATCAAATTGAAATTTCTGAAAATGGTACATTGAAATTCTGAGTTTTAATTGTTTTAATTTCATTACAAATATAAACCAAATCATTAATCTTTATATCTAAGCTTCAGACACAGAAGTTAGAAGATGTTAAAATACACTTTTGAACCCAGTTCTACCTTACTTCTAACATAAGAATCATCCCACTCTAGCTTTTGTTGTCCACTTACTCCTAGGGGGCTTTGATTTTATCCCAAGGGGTAATGAATAGATAGCCCCTTAAAATCATGAAAAGATACAATGATTAATTCTCGCATTTAGTTAACAGGATGTTTTCTGACCTTATAGTTGTATTAAGCTAAGACTTAGTGTTTACTCTGTGTATTAACTTTTCTTTTTCTTCCTCTTCTTTTTACTTCCTCTCCTTCTCCTACCTCCTTCTAATGATGCTTTACTTATTACTTCAGTTATTTGAAGTCTTACTATAAAATATGTATATAAAATTCGACTGTCATCTATTAATTTGCTGCGAAATAATGTACCTTATTAAAATCAGGAATATTTTCTTGATATTTAATTTTATGTTAAGCCTACACATTGTTCCTTGTAGCTGTTAAAATTTATTAGCCATTCTTTTTTCCCAAATATAATACATTCTTATATCTTTATAATATCTTAGTATGTGGTCTCTAGGCTTTTTCTTTAGATGCTGAACTCTTTCTTTAATTAAGTATTATCCTAAACATTAAAAAAAATGATGAAGAAGGATACAGTTGGAATGAGGATTTTCAGTGAAGTGGCTATGTAGAGTCTCAACTAGAACATAACTCTATTAGAACTTTTGTGTATTTTTGTCATTTTTGTTTACTGCCATACTCTTGGTGCACTAAACGGTACCTTAGACAAAGCAGACTCATTATTCCTTTAGCCATAAAAGCCCTTGAGGGAATTATGTGGAGTACAGCTTTAAAAACATGTTTCTCCATTCTGTTAGCCAATGATGCTGGATTTTGATCCTACTCATACAGCTAATGTTGTATACATTAACAGTGGGAGGGAGGGGTCTACCTGCCTATACGTATCTATGGTGTACAGATATTCAGGATCCATACAATTGGTTGGACTGCTGTGTTTTTAAAACTCTTGATAGACAGAAGATACTTAAGGTATTATGTTTCTAAGATTTTTTTCATTCAGTGAAGCAGTGAAACACTTTTCAGTTTTTAACGATATTGTCTGTAGAGATTTATGAAGCATTCCAGGGATTCAAGGAATGGCCTTGGAAACAGTCCAAAGGGTCATTGTTTATGGAGATGGAGCTGTACATCACCATCACATGCCATAGGCTTCTCACTTTAATGTTTCCTTAGATTTCAAAAAGTGTTAGGTAATTCATATATAATTTATCTTCTAAAATATCAAAATATCTGCTGAAAAAAATAGGCCAGCTGAAATGTCGTATTTTAGAATACCCACTGTTATAAAATGGTTATGTTAGCTTTGCAGGCATAAATGTTGATGTTTGTGATCTGATTCCTTCTCATAAACATTTAGGCCAAACATATTTAGGCTGTCCTTTGATATCACATATATCCTTGTATATAATTAAAATTTTTGCAAACTTCTGGAACTTACTGTATGATTAATTAGATGTTTGAATAGTTTCTATAAATTGTCAGTATTTAGCATTTGACATTTGAAAAAATATTAAAGATTTAGTCAGTTTTTACATTAGATATTTGTGGCAAAAAAGAGTATCACTTGGAGTCACAAAGAATGGAACCATTCTTACAGAGTCTGAGATAAGGAAATAAAACCACCTTTTTTCCTAACCTAATGCATAGTGTTGCAGCCATGTTGATGTAACAAAATGAAGGCAAGATGAGCAATTATTAAAATAGGATGGGTGTGAGGTGATATCTCATTATGGTTTTAATTTGCATTTCTCTGATGACTAGTGATGTGGAGCATATTTTCATGTGTCTGTTGGCCATCTGAATTTCTTCTTTGGAGAACTGTCAGTTCAGAACCTCTGCCCATTTTTTAATTGGATTATTTGCTTTTTGTTTGTGAGGTGTGTGAGCTCTTTATATATTTTGGATGTCAACCCTTTATTGGATCTGTCATTTATGAATATATTCTCCCATACTGTAGGGTACCCTTTTTGTTCTATTAATGGTGTCCTTTGCTGCACAGAAGCTTTTCAGCTTGATATAGTTCCACTTGTTCATTTTTGCTTTTGTTTCCCTTGCCCAGGGAGATATGTTCATGTTTATGTCCAAGAGATTTTTGCCCATGTTTTTTTCTAAGAGTTTTATGGTTTCATGACTTACATTCGGGTCTTTGATCCATTTCAAATTTACTTTTGTGTATGGGTTTAGACAGTGATCCAGTTTCATTCTCTTACATGTAGTTGTCCAGTTTTGCCAGCACCATCTGTTGAAGAGACTCTCATTTCCCCATTGTATGTCCATGGCTCCTTTATTGTATGTTCATTGATATATAGCTAATTTACCCTTGAAATAGGTCTTTCAACACTTTAGTAGGTAAAATAGGCCCTTTGTGAAATGTCATTACCCTCACCACAGATAATAAAGGGTTTGCTTTGTGATCTGACAATTAAAATTCATTTTTATGTGGTAGTATTTTGTATGAGTTTCTGTTCAGTGACATGCTCCACTTAAGACTACAGAAATTAAATTTTTTTCAAAATGGTGATGTCTACATCTTTTAGTTGTAATTTTTAAAGTGTTTCGACCTCACTAGAAAGTTTATCTCATTATTTTATCATGATTCTCCTCTTATTTATAAGCTATATTTTATCAGGGATATGTATTTTATATTCACATTCAGTTTATTGATACTGACGTAGTCAACAACACTGATACATTGCTAATGTGATCATCTAAGTGATATGTACCATATATTGTACAGTGTGTTCCTTAAGGGAAAACTGTAACTGTCATGTTAATTTTAAAGTTGTAGTATATGGGTATAAAAATTAAGCTGGCAGTACTTTCCATTTGAATTATGGCAAAGTAATGACAAACATGTTATTGAAATAAATAAATAAATGTAAATTAAGTAGGTAGCTCTATAGTGTTGCTGACAGAAAAACAAAACAGCTAAAAACAAACACAAACACAAAAACTTTGAGAGGGAAAATCAAGGAATAGCATAAAGGAAATATTAAGAAGAAAAAACCATTTATTGTTAAATTAAGCCACTGTTAGATATTAAAACTTCTCTATAGTACTCTGTTAAGTCTGTATTGCTTCATTGTGCTGAATATGTATTAAAAATTTCTCACCAGATAGTATGTATTAAAACAAACTGCTGTTTAAATAAATACGTTGTCTATAGAGTAATTTTGAATATACAAAATATTATGACTAACATTCTAGGAACCAGGGAAGAAAAACAGACAGTGCTATAGAAGACTAGAAAATTTAACTTAAAATATATTCTCTCATATTTAGAAATTTGATAAAAAATGATTCACACTATATATGCCAATTATTAATTTGAAACTGGTGATAAGGTAAAATGGAAGATAGCCATCTGTGTTTACTTTATTTCTCAGTTGTATATGTAATGTGCTTAGCAAAACCTAACGAAGCAGTTATTTTTGGTGGAATATAATGATTTTGAAGACACTATTATTGACCTGAAGATGAGTTTAAATAAATAATTAATAGTTATTTACTTACGTATACTTCAGATTTCAGTTATATTACTATAAACCATGTATAACTTTAAGTACTAACAGTATCTAAAGGTTTCTCACTGTCCTAAGAATAATATCTCAATTCTAAGAATAAAGAGGATGTAATAGAGATTGAGGGATGGTAACTAGAAATATTCAGAAGTGGCAAGTTCACATATTTTTCTTTTTCCTTCTGTATCCAAATTATTTACTTCTTTATTTTGCATTATTGTGGATGTTACTGTTGCCTGTTGGCATGTTGTGTTGTCCCCAATTCTTGTTTTCATGAAGGAAAGTATTCAATCAAGAGACCAGGTTGCAGGTGAAAACCGCAAAGAGTTTATTAGATGAAAGTGAAAGTACACTTGGAGAGGTCCAAGTACGCAACATGAAGAGACTCGAGTGCCCCTTTAGTTACAAGTAGTAGGTTTTTATGTGGTTATAAGTTCCTGGTTTTTGGATTCTTCCTCCCCTGCCTCCATCTAAGTTAGGCTTTAGGGTGGGACTGTGAGCCTGCTGCCACATTCACTGTTGGGAGTGGAGGGGGTTTCTGTATGTGCTGTTTGGTTTTTGAGGTTCTAAGCATACTTACTTAGGTTATTTTGCCCATCCTGGTGCAGTACCCCAGTGGAAGGTCGTATAGTGGTAAAATTTCACCATTTTCATATTATCTACATGTGTCTGTCCACACTGTGGAGGAAATACACACTGTATAATTATATGATCAGAGTGTCCCCACTGCAAAGTCCTGGGGCTTTTTGCCAAGGGACCCAGGTAGCCCTTAGCTAGAGGTTCTTCTGTGTTTTTTTCCCCCAATAGTCATAATCTGCCTGCTCTTGGCTCATGTCCAGCTGTCTGCCTACTCTAACATTATGAAAGACAACACAGGAAAAGCGACTATGCATAAAAAAGTTAACAGTTATACAGAGAATGAGGTATTTTGTGAAGTATATTTTGATAAGCCCTGATCATGCCTCCCCAGGGTGTCCCTTAATGAACAAGAGAGGGAAATATTCATTGAGGAGTACTTCTCTTGACATTTTCTGGCTGACTAGAGTATTAGACCAGAATAAATGAGAGAGTAAGTCATGTAGCTGTGCCCAGAAGCAGAAACATGAATAAGGGTGTACTTACTAGAGAGAAAGGAAGACAGAAATAGAAGTGGCCCTAGAAAGCTATCTCTGGAGGATACTATCTTAATGCAGGAGTAATTACCAGAACATGAAGGTGCTAGATTACCTATTTTCAGAACTTTTTCAGTTCAGATAAGGCTGTTCTTAGATTTTTCTTTAGATGTTTTTAAGTCTGTAGTACAAATAAGATTTCTCTCCACTAATTCAGAAGTTCAAAATATTCTCCTTCTTTTGTAAACCATATTTGCTAAGTTTAATATAAACAAGACACAACAAATCTTCCACTGTCTTGCTTGATTTTAAAATATTTTGTTGTTTTTGGAATAGATATTATGCATTTCCTACCAGCACTACCTGGTGCAAAAAAGATTGTTCATCATCTGTCAGAGAACTCTGAAAGAGATCAATTTTCTCCCACATCGTTTTGCCAGGGACAATTGTTGATATTGCTGTCAGAAAAAAAAGGGGACAATTTTATGTAGATGGACGAGTTTTAACCATTTTAGGTCATTGGCTGTATTGAAAATCACAAGGAAACTTTGGATTCTCTGACTCAACGATATAACTCATGACACTGTGCATACCTTTCCAGTGTTTTCCTGTGTACCGTAGCATTCCCAGGGGCATCCGTGAGTGTCTCCCTCTAGTAAGCAGCCACCTCATTTTCCCTGCCTCTGCCTTCTAAACCTCCTCATGACTAAACCATCTGGAGGTAAATAAAGTGCCTCATCTTGAAGATGGGTGAAAGTACAACTCAAATCAGCACGATACATATTGGGTAGATTAAGCAATAATGACCCCAGCTTTAAGATTCTCAATTCATGTTACTGGGATCCTGCACTGCAATCTCAGCTTGTTCCTGTTAAGAATTCCTAGAATATTTTCAGCAGTTAACCACCAAGCAACGAGCACTCCCTATCCCCATAAAGTTCATTTCTCATACAAACATTTAATTCCTGATTCCATGTCTCCTATGGTTGTGTGCATATGTCCGTGTGTGTGTGTGTATGTGTGTATGGGAAAGGCCTGACCCTTAACTCCAACATCAGAATTGAGTCTTTGTTATGCTTTTTTGTTGTCGTTTAAATATATTATCTAATCTCAGTAACTGTTATAAAGCTAAAACTTGGAGATTTTAGTAAGTGCTGTGCGATAAATAGGTTTTGTGGTCAGTGGAGTGTGGCACACTGCATCTCTTGGGGGTTCACGGCACGTTAGCAAACCCTAAGTCGCATCACAGTAGTGCAAATGAACCCCTAGTTCTGTTTAACCTAGCCATTTCCAAGTAGATTTGCATACATAACAATTTTTGTAGCATACTATTTAAAAACATAATGTTGATAATTTAGAAAGTTTGGTGTTTTAGAAAGAAACTCTGGACCAGGTGTTTAGTGAAATGTTCATCTTTAAAAATAACTTCCAAAAATACTGTGTTAGGGCTACCAGTATCTGAGATTCTTGTATAGAAATTATGGTTTATTAAGTGTCCATTTCATTGGTCTTACTATATCCCTCCTACATAGCACAGGAATGGGAAAGCAATAGTATGGGTTTGCAAATTTAAAAACTATAAAATATCTTTTCTTTAAATAATTTTCCTTTGAGAGAAACTCAGTGACTTAAATGAATTGGATTCCTTTCACAAAACTATGTGACCATCTTCTCTGGAGGGAAAGAATCCCTTGAGAACTAACTGTTAAAACTGTGTCATGTTCAGCTTCACAATTATAAGGACTTGTTATAATACCTAATGGAGCCTACTTCCATTTTAGTAGGTACTTTATGAATGTCATGATTGTTTCTCAAGTAGGTACTATGATCAAATATACTCTTTAACAAAAGATGTAGAGTTAATGTATCTAAATCTCAATAACGCAATTTAAAAACTTTTTTTAATGTCCATGTTGGTGAGATGGAAAAATATTGACAGGATTGTATTTGGTTGAAAGATTATATTCAGATAACTCAGAGTTATGGATTAGTATTAACTGGAAAGTAAATGTCTGGTAGTTTTCTTCATCCTTGACTCTGGCCTATTCTTAATTTTCAGTTTTAACTTGGATAAGAATATTAGAAATGATCTTTTCATACTTGCAGAATTATAAAGCTGGGAAGGATACTATGTTGAATTACAAAGTAGAAATTCCAAGAAACTGGGAAAAATCAATAGACTTAGATGAAGATTACCAAAATGGTGTTTAACAGAGGTGAGTCTTAAGTCTTTAAAAAAAACTAGCATCAGTAAAAGCAAGTACACAAGAGAGGAGGATAAAGGATTTGAGTACAGCATGCGTGTTACTCTACTCTGAACTCAATATTGGAGACAGTAACTGAGTATATACTGTGTGTACACCTTGGACTAATGACTTTGACATATCAAATTTAATCTTCAATGAGATAATGAGATTGAAATTCCTATAGTGTACCAATAAAGAAAATTAATTGAATGAAAATAAATAACCTGCCCCAAATCATTCAGCAATGATTGTTGGAACTGACATTTACTCCCAAATCTATTAGAATTAATGTTGTTATCAGTAGAACATAGAGCTACAGAATTCCGAAAGAAAGACTGAAGGTGACTCTGTGTTGATCCAACCATATCTGGTGGTTTATAGGTCTGGCCATTGTTGCGGAAGGATAATAATAGAATGGATAGAGTCCAGCAGAGAACAAAATGATTTCATGCCATCTGCTTTTAATGAAATTTGCATCTGTGTATTTTAAATAAGAAATTTTTCTGGTAGGATGTGCTAGGTGATTTAACATAATTCAGAGGTTATTATCTTAAAAAAATTAGATTTTTTTCCTCCTGTTTACATCTAGGGAAAAACTAGGATCACTGAAGAGAGTCTGGAGCATTACAAGTTTTACTCAACCTAAGACAGAACCTGTATATATTTCTTCTTATTATCTTATCTTTTATTATCTTATACTTTACTCAGTATTTTGATCTTGTACATTTTCTGTTTTTCTCTCACAAGGATGAAAGTTCTAGGATGTCAAGATTTTATGTCTGTTTAACCATGCCTTTCCTGGCACCAAGAATAGTACTTGGAGTAAAGTAGGCACCTAATAAGATTGTTGAATGAGTATAACTAAACCAGAAATTTTTATATTCAATTTTGATCCTAGCAAATAACATTTTCCTCACTAGCAAATAGTGTTTTCCTTACTCTTAGCTAAAGAAATATTCATGTAATATGTGAATTCGTAAATTCATACAAACTCATATGATTTAATGTCAGGGAGCACTGGACTTACCAAAAGTCCTGTTAGAAATAGTGACCCATAATGATTGATTAGTTTGTCTCTATACAGCATACACTTTGGGATGTTTTATACATTGTGATGTTGCATATTGTTATCAAACTGTTTCAAACAGGTGTGAGCTCTGAAGTTAAAATGTGGAGCTTTTGTACTTACTAGCTGTATGATCTTGAAAAACTCATGTAATTTCATGATTCTTGTTTCTTCAACTAAATCAGTAACCTACCTTGTGAAATTATTTTAAATATTTAAATATATGTATTAAAGTGCTTAAGACTGCCTAGAGCATAAGTTTAGTACAAATATTAAATCATATTATTAATATTAGTAAAGAATGTTACTTTTTCATAACTACTCATTACTCACACTGTTTACATTGAAAATGATAAATATTGAGATTTGTAATAAACATCATCAACATTTTGAAGTCCTCCCTGGGGCTCTGTCCAGAAAAGCCATGGTTTTGATCTTGAGATAGAAAAACAAAACGTTAGAATTTGGGATAAAGAGAGAATTGAGTGGATTATAGGTATAGATAAAAAATGTGTTCTCAATGAATGTATTATTTCTATACCCATTTTTATCCTCTCACTGTCTTGGTTTTTTTAAGTGCAATCTCTTTTCTGAGTTTCTATTGTTTCTCTTGAAGGATTGAAACATAATGGGAAGTTGAGTTGCCATAAGTAGCTTTGCTATAAAAGAGTGGCACATTCTTTCCCATTACTGTATTTTCTTTGCTTTTGTGAAAAGACTCCTGCATTGGTATCTGCTGCTGAAATAGATTTTGAAAAAACCATTTAAAAAATGACCCTCCCTTAGGCCATGACAGGTCTGCCTTGGCTCTATTTTTGAAAAATCTACAGTTTTTGGTATTAAACTTTATTCTGTTTTATGAAAACATACCACTGTCAACTACAAATAGGACTCAATATGACTTTAGTCATTGCAGATTTACATTAGTTGACCTAAGGGATACTCAAGTAGCCTTAAATTTTTTTTCTTAAAATTTGTATTTTTTTTTTAGATGTAGGCCAAATTATATATCTATGCAATTTGTACTTCTTGCTTAAAAGTTAGGCAGGTGCACTTAACCCCAAAATTAACAAAATGCTGTTAACTATAATGTGGAACTGAAGTTTAATGTAATATGAGCATGTAAATCTTGCAATCTTAATTATTGTTTCATAATTCTAAATGTGAATTCACTTTAGGCTTAATTAATTAGTATTGTTAGTTACATAATTAAGGAATATATTTACTAATATACTAAGGAAGCCTTTCATTTGAAAACATATATGTATTTATTTTTAAACAAATGATGTCAGATAATAAGATGGTATAATCATATTGAAATACCTAGTGAAGATCTTAAAATGAAATATAAAATTACAGAGAACAAATTCTATATTTTAATAAATTTATTTACAGCAACCACTTCTTAGAGGTTTATTTTCAAGGAATTTATAGACAGTCTTGATGGATTTCCAAAACACTTTTAAAAAATGTCTGGTTTATTGCTTTTTTTATCACTGATAAAAATATTTCATTGCATACCTGCTTCATACTGCTACCTTTCATGTGATAAACACCAACAAATATTAAAATATCATCATTCATCTGTATATGTGTAGACCTTTTGTTTAATGGTGTTATTTAAACAATGTTGTGATAAACAGTAATGCCATAGTTCTTAATCCTTTTAGTGCCAGACTGCACACATCTCTTTTCAGGCCCCATTGGCTTGAAATGCTGTGTGTGATTACATCTAAATTCTTCCGATAAAGCTCAGTTAAAGGGTAAGACAGAAGTTATTATTTTCCATTAGAGTTTTAAACCATAGTTAGAAACTATAGTTCTGGGAACAAGAAATTGTAAACAGCTTTCTTCTTTTAAATAGTACTTATAAATTTACTTAAGTGACTTACTTTGTGATACAAATAAATAGGTGCAATGTGAATAGGATAGATGAGCAGGTATAAAGTACAGTATGTGCAACACATGATTGTATAGAAAAATACTTTCTTCATTAAAGTCTTAGATCTTGAGAGACTGGCAGTAACCTAGTAATAGTAGTGCTAAGAACAAACTAAAGTTATTTCTCAAAGTGATACTTTCTATTTTGTTGAAGAAATTAAAGCATAATTTCTCTAAATCTAAATCTTTCTCATGCTTCTTATTACTCCATCATGCCTTCCTTTTCGGACCATATTTTGACTTTTCTGTTACACAAACTCATTATCTGCAAAGATACACATACCACACAACACACACATGCCTACACACAGAAGCACTGAGACAAGGAATTTAGTCAAAACAGCAACAACAACAACAAAAAACAGACTATGAGGGAGAAACAAGATAAACAATGGAAGCAAAGCCCAAGTCCTCAACATGTAAGGAAAAGAAAAAAGAAGAAAATAGAAATGTATGAAAATGAGGATTAGGCAATGAATGAATGTGAATAAATACATGAGATTAAGGAAGTAACAAAAATACAGTAACTGGAACCAAAAAAAAAGAGGAGATAACATTAGTATGAAAACCACAAAACAAAAATACCAGCATAAAAATACATAATGGATTCAAAAATACAGAGGGGATAGTGACCAGTCTTGAAACTGCTATTATCACACTAACGGTAAATTACATTTCTTGAATTTTTATTTAATACCTCTTTTCACTCAGCCTTCATATAATCAGAATAAATCTGGATAGTGAATTTAGAATTTTAGAACAGTCAAACATATTTATATGTGGCCTAGAGCTAATTATATAGGGAAATATTTGTCCTATATAATCTTTGGCTTCATTTTCAGTTTTATCCATGTTTTAGTTTTAACTAAGCAATTTGTATTGCTTTTTCAAGTAATTCCTGGAAGCAGACTGACTGGGCCAAGTTCTTTTTTAAAAAAATTTATTATTAATTCCTACAAAGAACATACTGCTCCTGTTTCATAATACTATTTTTATGTCAAAACAGGAAAGGTTTTTATTAATTTTTCTTCATGGGGGTTCTTAAGAATGGAAATATAAATCTCTATATTTTTATTCATCCATCATTTAACAGTAATAGTAACAGGCTGAATTCTATAGATTAGCTACAGTTTTATATAATCTCCATCCTCAGAAGTTCAGTGTCATTTTAGTGTTTATTTTTTTCAAAGGACAGTGCATACTAACAAAGTTCACAGAATATTTGATGAGACAGCACAATCGAATTGTTAATTGAATTGATACTGATACCTGAATTTTGATCTGAATTAGAGATCTATCTAACCCCCAAACAAGAAGAAATGATCTGGAGATCATTGTCTGTTATATATATATATATTGATCCAGTCAGGGGAAAGAAAAGAAAATATTGTCAAATGGTTAGAATTAAACTAGCTGGATATTCATGAATAAATCTGGATTTATTAGGGATTTTTCATGTTAAAATCTGGTGATCTGAGGAAATGCATTTCAGTTAATTTCTCATATTTGTGTTGGTCATTTGAATAAGGCTGGTTAAGTTTATCTGCCTCAGTCACCTTGTTTCCAAAAATTAGGTAACCAAATCAAGGTTACTCAGTAAGCCTATGGAAATAAACTGGTCTCCTTTTATAACATTTGCTAGGTTTTTATATAACACTTCAATGCCTAATCAAGTTAAATTCTTGTTTCACTGAAGACTACCAGCATATTACTCATATTTGTAATAATATAAATAGCCATCTTTAGCTTCACATTTTTTCAACACATTTTATGATTTCTCAATTATTTTCATTCAGTGCTATCCACAGTAGACCTAAGCCAAAAGAAGAAGTGGTAATTTTCACTGATTTTGGAGATTGCTCTATCCTCATGGTGAACACGACACCATTATTTTAATAAATAATATATAGATCAGTATAGGGTTGATTGATTCCAATAACTGATATTATTCATTATGTATAAATTCTAGAAAATTTTTTTCAGAGACCAATCTTCCTAATCTTGTTCTAGATTTTGCAAATTTGGTTGGTTTTGGAATCTGTATGCCATTGATTACAATGTGCATACAGTTCTCTACAGATATTTTAACTGAAAGAATATAAATTGAACCAAGGCTGATAAATGATATCTTTTATTTATCTTATTTACTTATCTATCTATTTATTTTTTATTAAGGTATCATTGATATACACTCTTACGAAGGCTTCACAAGAAAAACAATTTGGTTACTACATTCACCCCCACTATCGAGTCCTCCACCATACCCCACTGCAGTCACTGTCTGTCAGAGTAGCAAGATGCTGCAGAGTCCCTATTTGTCTTTTCTGAGCTACACTGTCTTCTCCATCACCCCACACACACCATGAGCACCAATCATGATAACCCATAATCCCCTTTTCCTTCCCTCCTTCCCTCCCCACATACCCTCCTCCACCCTTCCCCTTTGGTAACCACTAGTCCCTTCTTGGAGTTTGAATCTGCTGCTATTTTGTTCCTTCAGTTTTGTTTCATTGTGATACGCCACAAATGAGGGAAATCATTTGGCATTTGTCTTTCTCTGCCTGACTTATTTCACTGAACATAATACCCTCTAGCTCCATCCATGTTGTTGCAAATGGTAGGATGTCTTTCTTTCTTGTAGCTGAATAATATTCCATTGTGTATATGTACCACATCTTCTTTGTCCATTCATCTACTGATGGACACTTAGGTTGCTTCCATTTCTTGGGTATTGTAAAAAGTGCTGCAGTAAACATAGGGGTGCATATGTCTTTTTGAATCTGAGAAGTTGTTTTCTTTGGGTAAATTCCTAGGATTGGAGTTCCCGGGTCAAATGGTATTTCTATTTTTAGTTTTTTGAGGAACCTCCATATTGCTTTCCACAATCGTTGAACTAATTTACATTCCCACCAGCTGTGTAGGAGGGTTCCCCTTTCTCTGCATCCTCTCCAACATTTGTTGTTCCTTGTCTTTTGGATGTTGTCTATCCTAACTGGTGTGAGGTATCTCATTGTGGTTTTAATTTGCATTTCCCTGATAATTAGTGATGTGGAGCATCTTTTCATGTGCCTGTTGGCCATCTGAATTTCTTCTTTGGCAAAGTGTCTGTTCATATCCTCCACCCATTTTTTAATAGGATTATTTGCTTTTTGAGTGTTGAGGCATTTGAGTTCTTTATATATTTTGGATTTTAACCCCTTGTTGGATATGTCATTTACAAATATATTCTCCCATACTGTAGGATGCCTTTTTGTTCTGCCAATGGTGTTCTTTGCTGTACAGAAGCTTTTTAGCATGATATAGTCCCATTTGTTCATTTTTTATTTTGTTCCCCTTGTGCGAGGAGATACGTTCAGGAAAAAGTTACTCATGTTTATATTCAAGATATTTTTGCCTATGTTTTCGTCTAAGAGTTTTACGGTTTCATGACTGACATTCATATCTTTTGATCAATTTTGTGTTTACTTTGGTGTATGGGGTTAGACATAATAAATGATATCTTATAGTAGTGAAACTAAATATAGATGAAACTTGATTAAACATAAACTTCCAAATCTCTGCACCAAATAATCAGTTTTTATTCTTAAAATTTATTCAGTTTCTCTGAAGTCCAACTTGAAAGAATTATTACTATTTCCTATAATTATATGGACTTTCAATAAACACTTATTTTAACTTGATATAATTACCATCTTCAATCCTTAATTGGTATAATTTGTTTATGTAAATCAGTGTACTTCTTTCCACATAAGTTCCTTTTAATAGCTATGTTAGTTTATAAAATGTTACTTTGCATTTGTCTAATAGTACTTTTAGATTTCCTTCCAGTAGCTTACTTGTCACTTGTTGATGCTTAGTGTTCAGTACTAATGAAAAGTAATCTATATTTCATTTTATTAGTGATATATTTTGATAGATTGAATAGTATTACTAAAATTACAAAGTGATTTCAAGTTCCGAATTAAGTGAACATGGCCAGTGGTAATATTTTTTAAAGAAGATAGTGCTTGTTTCCATTATTATTTAAAAGTTAACCTGTATGTACATATTTTGTTGACATATTCACTAACAATAGGGTTTTTTACAACAAAAACAATACATTTTTACCAAGTTATGTAAAGCTAGAGAAATAATGATCCCTCCCCTGTAGAGTTTCCAAAACTTGGGAGGAGAGCTCTTTTGAGTGAGTAATTCATCCACAAAATCAATATCATAAAAAATGCAGATGCATAATAAAATAATAGTTTTACAATCATTCAAAAAAGGTTTTCAAATATACTGACTTATCTGGCAAAAGCCTACATTACTTAATAGCTGTTACAATCTTTTCACTAATCAGTAAAATTAAAATTAGCTAAAATGATTTGGGCAAGAGATGCAAAATGTTAAGTAAGCAAAACCAGTGCTTGAACCAGGTCTTCAAACTCAAAATCTTTATTATTGCTAATAGCAGGCAATCTTGCCCTTGATATTATTTATTCTATATAGTTTCCTAGAAGTAGAAATATATCTCACAGATAGAATAGCATAATATCTATAAAATATCAGATATAGTTGTAATACAATAGGTAACATTTATGGAGTAAATATTATGACATATGTTTAAATATGATTTTCATTCCTTGCAACACTGTAAATACTCAAGACTTTGGTGCGATTATTCCCATTCTACAGATAAGAATACTGAAGTTTAATAAACAAATAGGTATTAGTTATTATTTTCAAAATGAAGTCTATCTTTGAAAGCCAAACTGTTTCTCTGAAATATGGAGAGAAAACTGCATTTTATAAAATTAGCATGTCATTGGTATCACATAGATCATATCTTTTGAACCATATTATAAACTTAGGTACATATTATACTAAGGCAAATTTTTAAGTACATCTAATTTTTAGTGAGACACAATAATTACATATGATAAATATGCTGATTGAACTTTTTTAAAGCCAAACTGATTTTTTTAAAAATGACACCTTATGTGACTTGACATATTGTCTGAAATGTTTAGATTCATTACAGGTAAAGTATTTTGGTAAAATTTATATCTCAACTTTGCCTTATTTTATCCAAGAGGACAGATAAATTTACTTCAGTAATAGGGTATTATTTTATTTGTGAATGGAGAAACAGAGCTAAAGAAATAATAGAAGTTGTACTTTATAATATTTTTAAGAAAAATGAGGCCCAGAGTGTCTTTCATATCATATTTTCTGAAGATAATTGATAAACGCAGTGAAACAAACTTCTACTGATTTTGCATGTCTGTCAGTATCTATGCTGTACTTTTACATATGTGGCTTAATATTATTTATTTATTGCTGTGCCTTGAACTATTGTAATTACACACAATCAACCTCAGATAGCAATTTTAAACTTCTACCCATGGGAGAGATGCTACTTTAGGAGATGTAGCATATACAGTGACTTAACCCAAAAAGATTACAGCTAATTACATAGGTAAGACCTATACATAAAGAAATAGAGATAGCATGTAAATGCCACACTGAAATTGTTATGGATGTTCAGAGTAAGAAAGTAATCATTATGATATGATTATAACCCAGTATTGTTTATTATCATCTAGTGTTCTGTAGAATAGGCAAGGTAAAAAAAGGTCCAGCATATCAGATGCTTCTGGTTGTGGATGAAATCCAAACTCATCCACCAGTATGGATAAATTCATAATGAACTTCGGTACAAAATGTAGGCCTATAATCCATTTAAATAAAATTATTTCATTGTTTCAATTTGTTTTCCTAAAGCATGGCCAAACTGTTCATTAACAGTAGAACAAACTGTTGCCCAATTTATTTACTTATTTGTTTGTTTGTTTGTTTAGGTATCATTAATATGCAATAACATGAGCAACATTGTGGTTACTAGATTTCCCCCATTATCAAGTCCCCACCACATACCCCATTACAGTCACTGTCCATTAGCACAGTAAGATGCTATAGAATCACTATTTGCTTCTCTGTACTATACTGCCTTCCCCGTGCCCCCACCCCCTACATTATATGTGCTAATGGTAATGTCCATTATTCCCCCTTATCTCTCCCTTCCCACCCATCCTTCCGAGTCCCTTTCCCTTTGGTAACTGTCAGTCCATACTTGGGTTCTGTGAGTCTGCTGCTGTTTTGTTCCTTCAGTTTTTTCTTTGTTCTTATACTCCACAGATGAGTGAATCATTTAATACTTAACTTCTTTTGCCTGGCTTATTTCACTGAGCATAACACCCTCTAGCTCCATCCTTGTTGTTGCAAATGGTAGGATTTGTTTTCTTCTTATGGCTGAATAATATTCCATTGTGTATATGTCCCACATCTTCTTTATCCGTTCATCTACTGATGGACACTTAGGTTGCTTCCATTTCTTGTTTATTGCAAATAGTGCTGCAATAAACATAGGGGTGCGTATGTCTTTTTCAAACTGGGCTCCTGCATTCTTAGGGTAAATTCCTAGGAGTGGAATTCCTGGGTCAAATGGTATTTCTATTTTTAGTTTTTTGCGGAACATCCATACTGCTTTCCACAAAGTTTGAACTAATTTACATTCCCACCAGCAGTGTAGGAGGCTTCTCCTTTCTCTACATCCTTGCCAACATTTGTTTGTCTTTTGGATGGTGGCCATCCTAACTGGTGTGAGGTGATATCTCATTGTGGTTTTAGTTTGCATTTCCTTGATAATTAGTGATGTGGAACATCTTTTCATGTGCCTGTTGGCCATCTGAATTTCTTCTTTGGAGAAGTGTCTGTTCAGATCCTCTGCCCATTTTTTAATTGAATTATTTACTTTTTGTGTGTTGAGTTGTGTGAGCCCTTTATATATTTTGCATGTCAACCCCTTATTGGATCTGTCATTTATGAATATATTCTCCCATACTGTAGGATGCCTTTTTTTTTCTTCTGATAGTGTCCTTTTCAGTTTGATATAGTCCCACTTTTTCATTTTTGCTTTTGTTTCCCTTCCTGGGGAGATATGTTCATGAAGTTGCTCATGTTTATGTCCAAGAGTGTTGTACCTATGTTTTCTTCTAAAAGTTTTATGGTTTCATGACTTATTCCAGTCTTTGATCCATTTTGAGTTTACTTTTGTGTATGGAGTTAATCAATAATCCAGCTTCATTCTCTTACATGTAGCTGTCTAATTTGCGAACACCAGCTGTTGAAGAGGCTGTTACTTCCCCATTGTATATCCATCGCACCTTTATCATATATTAATTGACCATATATGCTTGGGTTAATATCTCTACTCTATTCTTTTCCACTGGTCTATGGGTCTGTTCTTGTGCCAGTACCAAATTGTCTTGATTACTGTGGCTTTGGAGTAGAGCTTGAAGTTGGGAAGTGAGATGCCCCCTGCTTTATTCTTGCTTCTCAGAATTGCTTTGGTATTCGGGGTCTTTTGTGGTTCTATATGAATTTTAGAACTATCTGTTCCAGTTCATTGAAGAATGCTGTGGATTTTGATAGAGATTGCATTGAATCTGCAGATTCATGTTGCTTTAGGCAGGATGGCTATTTAACAATATTAGTTCTTCCTATCCAAGAGCATGGGATGAATTTCCATTTATTAGTATACTCTTTAATTTCTCTTAAGAGTGTCTTATAGTTTTCAGGATATAGGTCTTTCACTTCCTTGGTTAGGTTTATTCCTAGGTATTTTTATTCTTTTTGATGCAATTGTAAATGGAATTGTTTTCCTGATTTCTCTTTCTGATAGTTCATTCATTAGTGTATAGGAATGTAACAGATTTCTGTGTATTAATTTTGTATCCCGCAACTTTGCTGAATTCAGATTTTAGATCTAGTAGTTTTGGTGTGTATTCTTTAGGGTTTTTATGTACAATATCATGTCATCTAAAAACAGTGATAGTTTGGCTTCTTCCTTACCAATCTGGGTGCCTTTTATTTCTTTGTGTTGTCTGATTGCTGTGGCTAGGACCTCCAGTTCTATGTTGAATAAAAGCTGGGAGCCTGGGCATCCTAGTCTTATTTCCGATTTTAGGGGAAAAGCTTTCAGCTTCTTGCTGTTAAGTATAATGTTGGCTGTGAGTTTGTAATATATGGCCTTTCCTATGTTGAGGTGCTTTACATCTATATGCATTTTGTTGAGAGATTTTATCATGAATGGATGTTGAATTTTGTGGAATGCTTTTTCAGCATCTATGGAGATGATAATGTGTTTTTTGTCTTTTTGTTGATGTGGTGAATGATGTTGATGGATTTTCAAATGTTGTACCATCCTTGCCTCTTTGACATGAATCACACTTGATCATGTTGTATGATCCTTTTGGTGTATTTTTGAATTTGCTAATATTTTGTTGAGTATTTTTGCATCTATGTTCATTACAGATATTGGTTTGTAGTTTTCTTTTTTGTGGTGTGTTTTGTCTGGTTTTGGTATAAGAGTGATGCTGGCCTCATAGAATGAGTTTGGGAGTATTCCCTCCTGTTCTATTTTTTTGGAAAACTTTAAGGAGAATGGGTATTATGGTCATCTCTGAATATCTGATAAAATTCAGCAGTGAATCCTTCAGTCCAGGTTTTTGTTCTTGCATAGTTTTTGATTACCAATTCAATTTCGTTGCTGGGCATTGGTCTGTTTAGATTTTCTGTTTCTTCCTTGGTCAGTCTTGGAAGGTTGTATTTTTCTAGAAAGTTGTGCATTTCTTCTAGGTTTTCCAGCTTGTTAGCATATATATTTTCATAGTATTTTTTAATCATTCTTTGTATTTCTGGGGTGTTCATAGTGATTTTTCCTTTCTCATTTATGATTCTTTTTATATATGTAGATTCTCTTTTTTTCTTAATTAGTCTGTGTAGGGGTTTATCTATTTTGTTTATTTTCTCAAAGAACAAGCTCTTGGTTTCATTAATTTTTTCTGTTGTTTTATTCTTCTCAATAATATTTCTTTCTTCTCTGATCTTTATTATGTCCCTCCTTCTGCTGACTTTTGGTCTCATTTGTTCTTCTTTTTCCAGTTTCAATAATTGTGAATTTAGAGTATTCATTTGGGATTGCTCTTCTTTCTTTAAATAGGCTGTATACTTTCCTCTTAGAACTGCCTTTGCTGTGTCCTCAGAAGTTGGGCTGCTCTGCTGTTGTTTTCATTTGTCTCCGTATATTGTTTGAGCTCTGTTTTAATTTGGTCTTTGATTCACTGATTATTTAGGAGCATGTTGTTTAGCATCCAAGTGTTTGTGAACCTTTTTTTTTTTGTACAAATGTTGGTTGGTTGAATTTCAATCTTTTTTAATTTACTGAAGCTGTTTTGTGGCCTATTATGTGGTCTCTTCTGGAAAATGTTTCATGTGTACTTGGGATGGATGTGTATCCTGCTGCTTTTGGGTGTAGAGTTCTGTAGATGTATGTTAGGTCCATCTCTTCTAGTCTGTTATTCAGTGCCTCTATGTCCTTACTTATTTCCTGTCTGGTTGATCTGTCCTTTGGAGTGAGTGATGTGTTGACATCTCCTAGAATGTATGCATTACATTCTATGTCCTCGTTTAATTCTGTTTGTATTTGTTTCACATATGTTTGTGCTCCTGTTTTGGGTGCATATATATTTATAATGGGTATACCCTCTTGTTGAACTGTCCCCTTTATCATTATGTAATGTCCTTCTTTGTCTCTTGTTGCTTTCTTTGTTTTGAAGTCTAGTTTGTCTGATACAAGTACTGCAGCACCTGCTTTTTTCTCCCTATTGTTTGAATGAAATATCTTTTTCAATCCCTTTACTTTTAGTCTTTGTATGTCTTTGGGTTTGAAGTGAGTCTGTTATAGGCAGCATATAAATGGGTCTTGCTTTTTTATCCATTGTATTACTCTGTGTCTTTTGATTGGTGCATTTAGTCCATTTACATTTAGGTTGATTATCAATAGATATGTAGTTATTGCCATTGCAGGCTTTGGATTTCTTGTTACCAAAGGTTCAAAGGTAACTTCTTTACTATCAAACCATCTACCTTATCTCACTTATTATTATCACAGTCTGGTGATTGTTTCTTTCTCTGTTTTTTTTTCCCTCCTCTATTCTTTATATGTTAGGTGTTTTTTTCTGTAGTCTTTGTGTTTCCCTTGACTGATTTTGTGGATAGCTGATTTTATTTTACATTTAATTAGTATTTGGTTGGTTTGCTTTCTTTGCTGTGGTTTTATTTTCTCTCATGACATCTATTTAGCCTTAGGAGTGCTTCCATCTAGTGTAGTCCCTTTAAAATACACTGTAGAGTTGGTTTGTGGGAATTAAGTTCCCTCACCTTTTGCTTATCTGGGAGTTGTTTAATCCCTCCTTCAAATTTAAATGATTATCTTGCTGTATACAATATTCTTGGTTCGAGGCCCTTCTTTTTTATTGCATTGAATATATCATGCCATTCTCTTCTAGCCTGTATGGTTTCTGCTGAGAAGTCTTATGGGTTTTCCTTTGTAGGTGACCTTTTTTCTCTCCCTGGCTGCTTTTAATACTCTGTCCTTGTCTTTGATCTAAGCCATTTTAATTATTATATGTCTTGGTGTTGTCCTCCTTGGGTCCCTTGTGTTGGAATATCTGTCAGCTTCCATGGTCTGAGAGACTATTTCCTTCCTCAGTTTTGGGGAAGTTTTTAGCAATTATTTTTAAGGACACTTTCAATCCCTTTTTCTCTCTCTTTTCTGGTACCCCTATAATGTGAATATTGTTCCATTTGTATTGGTCATACAGTTATCTTAATATTCTTTCATTCCTAGAGATCCTTTTGTCTCTCTCTGCCTCAGCTTCTCTCTATTCCTGTTCTCTGATTTCTATTCTATTAACAGTCTCTTGCAACTCATCCAGTCTGCTCTTAAATCGTCCTATTGATTATTTCATTTCTGTTATCCCCCTCCAGAATTCACCCCTTATTTCTCACATATTTCTCTGTAGCTCTCTCAGCATGCTTATGAGTATTATTTTGAATTCTTTTTCAAGAAAATTGGTCATTTCAGTCTCTCCAGGCCCTTTTTGTGGTGTTTGAGGGATTTTGGACTGAACATCACCTTTTCATGGTGATGGGAGTGTTCTCTGGTGAATGGTGCTGTGTCAGCTGGGAGAACAAAGTTCCTTTTTGCTTGCTGGTTGCCATGGCCATTTCCACTGCCTGTGTGGTCAGGTGCACACAGGGAGCTCTCTCTGGATTAATTCCCTGAGCTGTTGTGGGTGGGGTGACCCTCGAGATGGCCTAGGTCACTGGTGGGGGTCACTTGGCAGCAGTGCGTGTTTGTTGCCACAAAAGAGCCCCTTCATGCCTCCCGGTCCGTGTGTCTGTCTCCTCTTTCTGTGCCAGTCAACTGTGCACAGGGGGCAGCCTCTGGGTTAATCCCCTTAGCTGCCATGGGCTGCGTGGCCCTTGGGATGTCCTAGGGCACTGGTGGGTTTTGCAGGTGAGTGGTGTGTGTTCTGCCATGATAACAAAGCCTGTTTGTGCTTCTGAACTCTCTGCAGGTCTCCACTGCCAGTGCTTGGCAACCACAAACAAGGAGCAGTCTCTGGGTTAAACCCTTGAGCTGCTGTGGGTGGGGTGGCCATCTGGATGTCCGAGGGCTCTGGCAGGGGTCGCAGGTGAGGAGTGTGTTTTCTGCCACAAGCACAGAACACGTATGTGCTTCCAAGATCTTCCCTGGTCTCCACTGCCTTTGCCAGTCAATTGTGCACATAGGGGACATCCTCTGAGTTACTCTTGGTGTGGGGCGGCCCTCGGGATGGCCTATGGCAGTGGCGTGGGCTGTAGGTGAGCAGGACATGTTTGCTGTGAGAACAGAGCCCCTTAGTGCCTCCTGGACTCTGCACCAGTCTCCTCTGTCTGTGCTGGCTAACTGCGCACAGGGGGCAGCCTCCAGGTTAGTCCTCTGAGCTGTCATGGGTGGTTTGACCCTTGGCATTGCCTATGGCAGTGGCCTGGGTTGCAGGCGAGCAATACTGGTTTGCCATGAGAACAAAGCTCCTTTGTGCCTTCCATACTCTGCGCTGGTCTCTGCTCTCTGTGCCAGGCCCCTGCACCCAGTGGGCAGCCCTTGGGTCTGGGCCAGTTAGCCGTGTGCAGGGAGAATCCTCTGTGTGGTTTCTGTGGGTGGGGCTGCACCCTGACTGTTCCGCAGCAGTGGCAGGTCATCCTGTGTGCTTGCAGTGCTGGCGGGAGGAATGAATGGTAGGGTTCTTATTGTTGTGAGGGGCTTTGGAGTTGCATCACCACCCAGGGGAAGGCCACCTGAATATCCTTAAAGTTCCCAGCCTGATGGGCTGAGTGTGCCAGGACAATTTTGTCTACCTGTTAAACCCTTGTCCTTTTAAGATTTTGAAAACACCTGGTTTTCTTTTGTACCATGGCAGCCAGCTGTGGGAACCTGTTTGCAATCTTAGTCTTGGATTTTGCTTCTTTGTTCCTCTAATATCCAGTACACCATGTAATGTGTGTCTGTGCTCCCAGTGCAGATTACTAGGGCTGGTTATTTATCAGTCCTGTGGTTCCAGTGCCTGCCCACTCTGATTCTTTTCCTTCCAGCAGTGAGCTGGCATTGGGGGAGTGCTTGGGTCCTGCCGGGTTATGGCTTTCTATGTTACCCTTTTCTGTAAGATGATGAGTTCTTGCAGATGTAGATGTAGCCTTGCTGGTGTACTGTATCTTCTGTTCACTCTTTTAGGAATAGTTATATTTGCTGTATTTTCAAAATGTATATGGTTTTTGGCAGAGATTTCCCTCACCCTACTCATGCCAGCATCTTGAGAATCCTTTGTTGCCTATTTTCATAGTTATTTGGAATATGATAAAATCAAATATTAATCAGAGTGAATCACATTATAAAGCAAAGGTTGAAAAGTAAATCTTTTATTTCTTACAATGCAATTAGCCTAAAACCAACATTGGGCACAATTATTAAAACTTGAATCATTAAGTTCTTGAAGCCCTTTGAAATAACTTTGTAAAGCTTCTAAGATTCAGAACAATATCATAATTATTATAGATAATATGAGAAGGATTGTCTTTTTTTTCAAATACTATCTATAAATTACTATTCCTCTCATAAGTTTAAAATACTATTGAAAAGATTTTTTTTACGAGTCTCAAGTTCTCAGTAATATCTCTCTCATTAACTCTATTGAAAGAAAGACAAAAAATAACCTAAAAGAACAATTAAAATACTGTGTGTGTGTGTGTGTGTGTGTGTGTGTGTGTGTGTGTGTACACGGGTGTGTGGGTGTGTGTGCATCTTCTGGTTCTCTGTACAGAAAAAATGATGTAGGAGCTCAGGCCGATAGCAAGCCTAGCATTCACTTCAGTTAAGAGTCATTGAACACTATAGTTAGAAGGAAACTCTAGTTTATTATAGTATTTACTACTTGATAACTGAAAATCAAGAATAATGAAAAATAAATCATTTATAAAATCACCAGACTGTATGGAATAAACTATGAATGAAAATGTTTCTCCTATTGTAGGATAGAATAACAAGTGTAATATTGTGATACAGAATTGATGTGGCAATCCATAGGGTAATACCAGGAGTAGAAGACAATAGACACATGAAAACAGTTCGCATCAAGGCACAAGCCATATGAAATGTCACGATAGCAACCTGAGACCTACCTACGAATATAACCAAGGGAGCATGGCTAACTAACAAAACATCTCAGTAATTACATATGAAAGGGACTTTGATTCTTCCAATATGTTGTTGAGGGTTACACTGGTATTGATTAACATTACTGTGTCTATCCCAAGCTGGTGAGGCCTAATGGATCTGTCTCACCCGGAAGTCATATATTCAAGTAGTTGTTTCAGAATGTAGGTGATACATTTAAATGTAAATAATTCGCTTCATATCCCCCGAAGGGAATTTATCTAACAGATACAGCACACACATGTATGGCATATATGCACAAAGATTCATGTGCAGCAGTGTTTGGAATAGCAAAAATGTGTATATACTTAAAAGGCTCAATAAATTATAAAATACTAAACAATGGAATAATACGAAAATGTTAAGTGGATGGAAAATTTTTATGTAGTGACATGGAAATATCTCCAAGAAACACTTTAACATGAAAGCAGGACACGGTAGAGCAGTGGTATCAACTACAACCTTTTATTTCAAAAGGTGAAGTGAGGCTATCCTATATTTGTGTTTTTTGTACAGGTATGTTATCTCTGGAATTATGTATAAGGGACTCAGAATAGTCATCGTTCTTGAGAGAGGCAGAAGTAGGATTAGGCAGATGAGGGAGAATGATAGGAGCGAGACTAGAAAGTCATTATTAGATAAATTTTTAGTGTTTACTAGATTTTCAACTGTATTATTCAAAAGTGAAATGAAAAGAAACGTATTCCATTTAATAGGCATTTACTAACTAGCTGTGGGGTGAGTTGCATCACACCTTTAAAAGTGGTGTAACTACCTAAACATCATGGAAGGATGAGATATTCTCACAAAGTCCATTAAAATTCAAATACCTATTCTTTCTTGAATTGATTCATTTTTTTATATGTAAAACTAGAATTACATCTGGTTTGTCAGAGACAAAGTACTGATTATCCATCTTTTTTGAGCTATCCGCATTTTATTTTCATGAGAAGAGAGAGAGTAAGTAAAGTTGCAAATGTCAAAAAGGACTCTTGGTGTATGTCATTGAACACTTACTGATTAAGTGCAAGTTTCTATATCCTACAGTAGCACAGATTACTTTATCAAAATAATAGCCCTGAGGACAGGTTGCTGTCATCATAATTAGGAACAGAGTCATAGTATTTTCTCCCTCTCAACTGCCTTTATCCTTTTTAAGTTGAGTCCACAAACCCCAGACCCTCAAGCTCCTCACAAACTTAGTTATAACTTTCTATTCCAGTGACAGCTCTTCTTTCCCCTGAAACATTTTGTTTATTGTTTTTTCAACCAGCAATCGTATTGAAAAGATGATGACTATATGGCCAAATTCAACATTTAGGCTTAAATATTTTAAATTGTATTCTCATTCTCTGACAAATTTCTTGTGATCTGTTAATTCAATTGAGAAGCTTTATAAAGATGTACTATTTATGCATTTATAATTATGCATTCCACAATGTAACTTTTTAGGTAGAATAAAAGCAGGTAATTAGGTATATATGTGGACTGTGTGTGTGTGTGTGTGTGTGTGTGTGTGTATGTGTATAATTATATAATATTTTACTTAGGTTCAGAGCTGGAAAAGATCTTTAAGGTAAGTCTCAACTATTCATTTCATTGTTGTGGAAACAAAGTCAGAATGAATAAATACATAGTTACAGATGTAGTTACTCTAAAGTATTGCAACTAGCACCTCTTGTCTTATTTACAGTTTTAACAACAGCTTTATTGAGATGTAATTCACATGCCATAAAATTCACCCTTTGAATGTATAGATCTAAGCGATTTTCAGTATATTCACATGGTTGTGCAATCATCACCACTTATCCAATTTTAAAACTTTTTTGCCACTCCAAAAAAAAAAATCCGTACCATTAACATTCACTTCCTATTCAACCCTTCCTCCCATCCCCAGAAACCACTAATCTACTATTTGTCTTTAAGGCTTTGCATATTTTAGACATTTCATATAAATAGAATCATATAATATGTGATCTTTTATTACTGGTTTCTTTCAATTAATAAAATGTTTTCATGGTTCATCAACATTGTAGCATATATCATTCTTTTTTTATTGCCAAATAATATTCTATCTTATGGAAATACCATGTTTTATTGAGGCGTTTATCTGGTGGCCATTTAGGTTGTCTCCCGTTTTGGGTTATTATGAATAATGCTGCTGCAAACATTTGTGTACAAGTATGTTTTTGGTTTTCTTGAGTTATACCTAGGAGTTGAATTGTTTCTATGTAATGACTCATTTAGTCTTAGCAGTAATTCTCTGTGGTAGGTATTATTTATTATTTTTTTCCAAAAGAAATCAGGGAGTTAGTTAAATTTATCTAAGTCTGTGTTAATAAGGAGTGTGGCTAGAGTTAAAAGAGGCAGTCTGATTCTAGATCCTACTTATAATCAAGCCAAATAACATAATGGTTACAAAAATGAATGTCAGGCTAGGAAATTGCCTGGATGAGAGGAGTGGCCCCTAAACTTCCAAGCAATTGGACATGGGCTAGTTAATTAACATCTTTCTATTTCCTCCTTTGCAAAGTACAAGTAATAATGATAATAGAACTGTTATGAGAATTGGGTTAATGTATTTAAAGCAATTAAAAATGTGCCTTCACATTTTAAATGCTTACAAATTAATTTCTACAAAGTATTTTTTTATATTTATTTATTTATATACTTATTTAAACAAATAATTATAAATGACCACTGCTCTTATGGAACTGATATTCTTTTAGAGGGGGACAGATAGGACTAATAATGTAAATATTTACAAATTTTATAAGTGCTATATGTAGAAGAGGAAAAAAATGAAAAATTATAAAATGGATTAGATAATTCAATATACAAATAGTTCTTTCTGTGTTCTGTGCTGTGGAGGAAAATTTTTTTTTATATTTGGTGTCTCAGATGTCTGTACAATAGTTGATGTTTTAATATATGTAGAGTTTAACATAGCAGTGTAGGAGAAATCTTTGATTAAGATAAAATTGTCCCTGACTCTCAAATAAAATATAGGTTGTAGCCTACATTCCAAAACACAAAAAAGATTTCAGCATATGAAAACATTTCATTAGGTCAATTTCCCACTAAATTCAATTTAACTTTTCAAATTTGGAAATATAGAATTACATAAATTGGTATCAATCCAATTTAATCCTTTATAAATGCTTTTTTCAAATCCTTTTTATAAGTAAGGGACATAAATCATATATAATATAAAAATAGTAAATAATTTTCATGATAACAAAAGCTCATTTATCCCAGTAAAATTCAGGCCTCTAGTCTTAAAGTTAAACTAGCCACCATCATTATTGTATTACTATCAAACATCCAGTGATGATAAGCATAAAGATTAGAATTTTAAAAAAATGTGTGGAAGACTCCTGGTCTAGAGTGATATGTGCAAGTTAATGGGGACATTTTGCCTTGTCAAAGACCTGGAGCTTTCTCCCCTCACGAGTAAGAGGATTGACTATCTGGTGTTCTTTTTCCAACCAAATAGTCTGCATTTAACTGGGAGAGAAATGAAGTCAATATTAGTCTTTCATAATTAAGTAATTTTCCATGAACATTATTAAAAGTAATGTAGATTAGCATCAACAAAATTTCCATATCATGTATAATGTATTATTTTGAAATCTGTGGGTTTTAAAAAATTTTTTTTAAAGAAATAAGAGGACCATTTTCTCCCCTTTCACAGCCAAGCACATGCTGACCTGCTGTTTATCTTAGCATGAGAAACTGCCTGGTTGGAGAGTGGGCTAGTAATTTGTAAAGAAACATGCTAAACAGAGGAGACTGAGAGCTGGGCAAAGCCGGGGACTCTGTAATTCACCTGAGTAAGATTTCTTTACCCGCCCAGCAAGAAACATTTCTAGAAGCTAACCAAAGTATGGCAAGGGAAGAGTGTGTGTGTGTGTGTGTGTGTGTGTGTGTGTGTGTGTGTACATAGAAAGGGCAATATCTAAGTAAGCATTACTAATGACTCCTTGAATGGATTGTATTTGCCAAATACCCTTGAAGAAGGTAAAAACAATTCTGAATAAGTATTAGGCCAACTGGCCAGTTGCTAGAGGAACACCTTAGAAGAGCTGAATAATAACCCAACATATAAATAGAAATAAGATGTTAAGACTTTCCTACAAAGAAGGTTGGACATTTCTCCAAGTAAATTTTGAATTTTTCTTTCTTGTCTATCATTGGAGGAGGGTGTCCTTCTCTTTGCCTGCCCCCTGCCAAATCCTACAACCACTGCACACACCTGTGGTTTAGCCAGTCCTTAGACAAAGAGCAGTATGGCTATCAGACATGGGCAGTACACTGGCCAAGTTTTGCCTCGAAGAAAAAAGACTTCAGGATTAATTGCTAGGGCAAAAGCCATGTTACACAGAAAATTACTTATGAAACTAAGGTTTAGCTTCAGATGAGATCCTTCACCATCTCTGTCCTAATATTATAATGAGGTGGGAACATTGGATCTGTTCATGGGGTCCACCTCTCTATACTTTGCCTCTCATTTACATGCTCTAAAGTGCTTTCTATTATCTTTGTTACTTTAGCCTTGAGGAATAAGAAGGCTGTAGAAATGGTACAAATGAATGGCCAGGAAAAATGTTTGGCCCAGGGTTAGGGATGGAATTTATCATATCAATTTCTAAATTAAAGTTAGCTCTCTAAGTCTACAGGGTTGGGCAAGACTTTGCTTGTGCTAGGGCAACAGAAAGGCTGTTTCAATGAAGGATACTGATCCTGGATAGTAAATAGAACAGTACATCCTTAAAACTTTGTGAGCTGGTTGAAGGAGGCAGGAAATTTAATGGCTTCTCAGTTTTCCTACTCACTAGGATTTTCAGTTAGGGAGATTCTACTGCTGAAGCAGAGAATGCCACACTTTTGGGAGATAGTCTTTTATGGACTGTGCTCCTTATTTTTATTTATCTGTTTCATTTTGTTTTTTCACTGTATTGAACATTTGTTTTCAGTGAGGAAACTTGTTCAATTTTCTTTAAACATTAAGCTTGCTACACTTGGCTTTGTGGCAAAAGTGATGCAGTACTACATTCCTGCATTCTGTTTTGCTATGACCCTTCTTTTGTATTGTTTTAAGCATTCCTAACATCCAATTCTGCTATATTTTTTACATTCAAATATATTATGTTTTTATGTTTTTAATGCTTTATATCTCATTCTTAATCTTCTATCTCCTAAGCATAAAAATGTCCCAATTTTTAATTTTTCATTACAACTTTTCTCATTTTAATATCATAATTCTATTGAGGGTACTTATATCTTTTCCTTGATTCTCATCTATTTTTCTGTCAGCATCTGTATCTTTTAGGTTTTTATGTTTTATTCATTTCATTTTATTTTCCTTTTAAACTTTATTTTGTTTAAAATGTTTTGAAATAAAAATAATTATTTAATTTTGTTAAATAATACCATCTCTTCTGATTATATTTTTCTTTGGATTTTTTACTCTTCAGTTCTTTTTGTCTTTTTCTTAATTATAAGACTTGTGGTTACTGTGCCAAAAAAGAAATATGCCATAGGATCAGTGGCAGGGAGAAAGAGAGCCTTCATTCTTCCAGTTGTCAGAGCTGCCTTTTCATTAATACATTTCCCCATTCTTTGAAGGAAGCCTCTACAAAGAAACCACCCAATATTCTAGAGACCTGCAGATTAACTCTGGAGAGACTTGTAGTATACTTTATCTGGATAGCATGTTTGATTTATAGATATTTGTTGCTTCCTGATACATTATGCCACTCAACTTAAAATTCATGATATCTCAGACAGTATTACTTTTAAAGGTGAATTTACAGGTCCTATGTCAGACACTTTCTTTTCAAAATTGAAACTGCAGAACATTCAGACATTTGAATTTTTAACAGTTATAAGCTGCTGGTATTACAAAGCAGACAATCATCTGTAAAAATGAACCTAATATTCTACATAAATTAAAAATGCACATAATAAACGTTGTATATATGTTGCATTATAAAATAAATTAAGTTGATGCAATAATTTATATAACTGAATATGAAACTCCTTCCTGGGTCTCCTGGTTCAGTACCACTGCAGAGGATCCTGGGAAAGGAGAGATACAATTGGCATACTTAGAAATTGTTCACAGGGTGTGACCTGATATCAATCAGTACTGGTCTTTTTCTTCATTTTGTGAAACCTTTGCTATATCACTTGGTTCTTGGATATTGCCCCGGCTTTTCTCTCCCATCAACACTCATAATAAAGAGAAAAGCAGGATATGTTTATAATAAGATCATGCTCTACGTATGACCTCACATTCATAAGACTCCTCTAGTTCATTTTATAAGAAAATAGAAATGTTATATTCAAGTCTGATGTATCCGTTTAGTCTGTTTTCAGGTTATGCTAATTGTGGCCATATCCTTCACAATAGCATTAAACTTTGTGTGTTAGAGCAAACCCAACATGACTTTCTGAGAAACATCTTTTACATGCTCTTAAAAATTTTCAACATTATTTCTTGGGGTGGACTTCTGTTTGGGCACATATTTGCATAAGGCTTCTTTCTTTCACAAGGGAGATTTAGTATTATACCACCTTTGTGGGCTGTTGAAAATATGGCAATACATTTAATTGTGACTATCCTTGTTAGGATGACTATCCTTGTTAGGGATTGAATTTTGAATTCACTGTATGTCAGTATCTAAAAAGCTCAGTTGACAGATACAATTCATGCATCCACAAACATTTACAGCACATCTATTTTGTATCTGTAAGTCCTCAAATACTATTCCAGGCATTCGCAACCCTAAATTGAACAAATTAGATGAAATTTCCGCTTTTATGGAACTGACATTCTTATAGGAACAAACACTGTTCATATACAGAGGCATATACATAGTAGGTAAGAGCTTGAACTCTGAAGTTATACCTCAGTTCAAATCCTACCTTGAGTCTATTTCAGATGTGTGATTTGGGGCTTTTATTATTTCATTTATGAGATGCATATGGCAATACAGATTAACAATCCTTATCTGAAACTCTTGCATGGGGGATATGTTTCGAAATTCAGAAATACTGGACTTTCAGAAAAGGTAAAATGGTACAATCTATGCAATATGTAACAACATTAGGAGGTCTTTAACTACACCCTGTACTTTTTGCAAAGAAACATAGTCATTATCAGTGGAATAAATGAAATCGTACGTAGCCTCAGGTCAGTATTTGCTACAGTTCAGGTCAATCTTCGCCACCACAGAGGGTGTGTATCAGACTACTGAAAAGACAAACAACAAAAACATCTTTTGGTTTTTACTGGGTTTTTGAATTGGTAGAATTGTATAAGAGTTTATGAATGTGTAGTATCTACAATTGCTATGAGGACTTAATAAGACAATTCCTGTATTTTCAGCACAGGTTCTAGCATGTGGTATGTGTGTATCTATTACTAATAATCAGCATTGGATTGGCTGTTTCTTCAGTAAGTAAAAAATTGTTATTAACTCAGCCATTCCAGCAGGAAATCATATACTTGAACTCCTTTCATTTGATCCCACACCTCACCTCAAATTATTTTTACAAAATGGATCTTGAGGATTTTTTTAGGGAAACATGAAACAGAGGCTTGTCAAACTTTCTGTACTTTTTACTTTTCTTGGTATTGTCTTTCATCCTATGGTATTTCCTCCTTTTCTTGATTTTTAATACATTTACTTAAAAAAATTTCCACCTGTTTTACTGTAAGTATTCTTATGTGCTTCTTCAAGCATCTCTGTAACAAGACATTTTATGTAAATGTTGAATGGGATATTTGTTTTCTTCACTTTCTCCACATTTTCAAATCCAACACTAATCTAATATCTACCAATTATTCACTATAAACCTTTATTTTCTACTTGCATTACAAATATGTAATATCATATCTGTGTGTGTGTGTTTAAATTGTTCTTGTGAGGTAGCCTAGAAAAGTAACAATCATATTCAGATTCTTTCAGGAAATTAATTACAGGTCTTACTTATAATTCAATATTGAAATAAAAAACCATTTATATACTGGAGACTAATCTATGAGCCAACTGGTTTATTGCATATTTGAGAAGAATATTTGTGTTTCATCATAAAATCAAATTTTCTTTGCAATATAAATTATGGAAGACAATAATTTTCTGAATTTTCTAATCCTGAAAATATAGAAGCAAAGGAAAAAAAAAGAGAACACCATCCTCCTTTTGTCCTAGATATTCTCTATGATGTTGATCTCTAATATTTATTTTTCTACCTCCTATTTAACTTCAGAGTTTCACTTATCATCTAAAAGAATTTTAAATTTAGAAGTGATTTATTTTATATGAGCTAATCACATTTTATTCTTCTCTATTTTATATTTATTACACTTAAACCTCATTAACTAAAAATTTGTAATAATAACTATTCATTTCTGCCATCCTATTTAGCGTCATAATTAGCCCACTCACACACACTGTTGCACTTTACAAGGCAGAAACACTGAATTGCTTATAGGTCACCAAACACACGCTGTCATTTCAGACTTTTATCTCTTTGCACTTGTGTTCCCTTTGCCTGTAATAAATGTCCTGCTCTCCTTTGCTTACTAGAGCAAATTCTGTGTGACCTTCACAACTCAAATCTAAGGTCATTACTTTAAGAAAGATTCTGTTGACAGTTCTAGGGAGCATTCCTTTGTTTTGTTTGTGTTTTTTCTATATTTCCTCTTTATCACGTACACATGCATATTTTTACATTTATTACATTATATTGTTCTAAATTTTTACGAGTTTCTTGAGAGGAGGAATGTGGCTCTTCATCTCTGTGCCCCTAACAAAGCATTCCCTGTATTTTTGTTGGTTGTAAATGGATATAAAATTAGTTAGATTAAAACTAAACTATTATATTAGGTAAAGAATGACCCGGTTCATGGAAAGACATAAATGCTAGGCTGAGACCTGATGATAATCTGACTGATGGATGAGGTGGAAGAAGAATACAAGAAATCTTAGATTTAGACCTTGAATTTTTGGTGCCAGTGCACTATCCAGGTCAGAATTGAGATTATGGATTTGGTCCACAGGGGAAAGATTAGACACTAAGTATAAATCAACAGGAAGAAAAGATGGCCAACATGATAAAACAATAAAAGAACCTGTAGAAACCACAGTTACATCTTGAGTGCCACCATTTAAGGGTTTACATATGGAAAGTGCTTGTGAAGGATTCCAAGATGGGATGAGAAATCCATCTGGACAAGTGGATTTGTAATAATAGTTGTTCATTTCTGCCATCCTTTTTAGCATCATAATTAGCCCACTCACACACCCTGTTGCACTTTACAAGGCAGAAACACTGAATTACTACATTCACCCATATTATTTAGTCCTCCCCCCCATTGCAGTCACTGTCCATCAGTGTAGTTAGATGCCATAGAGTCACTACTTGTCTTCTCTGTGCTACACTGTCTTCCCTGGGACTCCCATACCATGTAGACTAATCATAGTACCCTATTATTGTCCTGTAAACTGAAAGTTGAAGAGTGTTAAAATTTAGTAATTGTTAAGTTTTAATGTATCTGGGAGACACTGTTGATGTTAATGGTAGCGGTTTCATTGCAATAATGAATAAAGAACTTTAGATTTTAGTGTTTTGAAGGATACGTCGATTTGAAGAAAAAAGAAATGATAACTACAAATTGTGAGGCGGCTGTGGGTTTTCAGGTTTTTTTTTTAATGTAGGAGTAACCTAGGTATGTTAAGGTTAGATAAAAAATTGATTAGAATAAGGTTATAGTGAAAAATAGAGATTGAAATATATAACAAAATAGGAGTCAGAGATCATGTTATAAGCCGAATAGCTTTTCCCTAAGACTTATGATATGTAATAAAGACATCATAAGTAAGTACATTTGTAGCCTGGAGAATAATAGAGAAAGTTGCTGTATAATGCTATCTATTTTCTCAATGAAGTAGAAAATAATTCCACTTCCCAAGACAGTAACTAATGGGAAGATGTAAGGCTTTATCAGAATGATAAAAGTTAAGAACAGCTGTTCATGGGGCAAAAAAAGGAAGATGAATAGAGATATATAGAAGAATGTCAGGCAGCAGTCCTGATGATTAAAAAATTAGGCTGGATGAACCAGATATGTGGGGGCACAAATCTGCAAAGCTTCTGTGATTTTCTTTAGGGACTCTCAGTAAGCAGGGAAGGGAAATACTAAGAGTTTGAAGTTTTTCAGAGTAAATATTACATAAATAAAAGCAAGAGAAAAGAAAGCAAGTTAGCATAGTGTTCAGAAAATAATTGAAGGAATAAACATTAGGTTGAATGTGAGGTAGAGACAAGTAAGAGAGGGTTGATGGTGAGTTCATCGTATGGCTGATAGTATCTGCGACAGTTACGAGCTTCCAAGAAGCTGGAACAAAAGCAAACTTTTGGTTGTGGACAGTTAGTCTAGAAAGTAGCTTCTCCTTGAAAATACCTTGATATCTCAAGGTACATCTTGTCTATAAATTCTGTAGCATAGCATGTACATTCTGCATGGCGTTTTCTTCTCAGATTGAATTTCTCTTGGTAGTGTATTAATCTAGCACTAATTAATTAATTAATAATTATTAATTTATTATTGATCTACACTCTTACAAAGGTTTCACATGAAAAACAATGTGGTTACCACATTCACCCATATTATTGAGTCCCCCCCCACTGCAGTCACTGTCCATCAGTGTAGTTAGATGCCATCGAGTCACTACTTGTCTTCTCTGTGCTACACTGTCTTCCCTGTGACCCCCACACCATGTGAACTAATCATAGTACCCCTCAATCCCCTTCTACCTCACTCCCTACCTGTCCTCCCACACCCCTCTCTTTTGGTAACCGTCTAGCATTAATTTTTATTGTTAATCATTTATAGGATTAGATCCAGGACACATAGGAAGAAATCTCACTAAATACTATATTTTAAAATTAAAATTAAAACATGAATTTAAAATCTTAGAGATTGATTGTAGTGCCGTATGATGTCTTAGGCTTTTATTACTTCATAAACATTTTCATTCATGTTTGTGTCAGGATATCCCACACAAGAGATTTGTTAGGATAGTCTGAAAATGTTTTTTATCCTGCCTTATTTTTAACTGGGAAAGCATAAGATAAATTAAATGAGCCATCTTTAACCCATAACATTCTCTATCATAACTTCTTACAAATAAAAAGGAGTTTCTGACATAAACTTTTTCATGTAAATTTTATTTACATGTACCATTGCTATTATACCCTAACAGAAATAGTTTATAATAGCAATGACTCATCTTCCTACATTATTTTATTGTTAACAAATTACTTTCATGTACATTATCTCATGTGCACTAAATTGCATTTAACTGTAGAGCAAAGAGAGGTCATAACTCAAAGAGATGGTGAAAATAATTGTAAAGTAGTTTATTAATGACAATGTAATAATTCATCAAAACAAATTTTTTCCTTTGTAAAAGGAAGAATTTGCAATGTAACAGTATTTAGAAACCCTCTGAAATTGATTTGAGAGGGACATACTCTGAAACGTAATGCCATAGACAATTCATGAGATTGTCTTGAACAAATGGCTTTATGATCTTTTTGTTTGGCTTTGTTTTTATTAATTATATTTCATATTAACAACTATTGGTAAAGTTAATATCAGTGAATCATTAATAAATAACTGTAATAGTATGAAGTATAAGTAATAACTCAAATAAGGAAAATATGAAGCCCTCTCAAGGAACACACTCTAGTAGAGTATATAATTATAATAGAAAGGTAAAGGTGCAATGATCATCACTTATGCACTAATTCAACAAATGTTTTTGTCATTATAACAGTTGTTTATTCCATAATTGGTAGTAATCAGAAGAGAAATTCTGAAAAAGTAAACATATACCTATTTTAATTACTTGAATAATTTAAAATTGACCTGTTGTTCTTCGAAAATACGAAAAGGGTTTATCAGCAGTTTCTTATTCTTTACTATGAAGCATCATGAAATGATAAGTGTGAATTGTTTTTCAAACATTCAAGTTTTAGCATATAAGTAATTCTTGGGGTTTATAGTAATGTCTGCACTGAAGAGGACTTCATTCTTCCATTAAAAAATAATCAGTTCCATGAAAGGCATCAAACTGGAAAAAATCACTTTCCTTCAGAGAATTCTGCAGTGACTGCAAACTCATCCTTGATAATTTTCTAGCATAGCTTTGCTAGGTAGCATATACAACACTAAACTATAGTATAAACTTTATTAGAGTGATTCATTATGTATACGCTGTGTTTGTCTGGGAATTATCACCATGAACATATAAATAATAAAGTTTAACACTTAGTGTGATGCAAATTGCACACAGCAATTATTAAAAAATTCATAGAATCAAAGAATTTAATAACAATTTTGTGTTTATTCCATCTAAGCTCCAACCAAGTACTGGAATCTGTTTATCCTTGAAGACCATTATTAGCATTTTAAAAACAATTTTAACAAAGGGGAGGTCACATGTTATAAGGCACATGACACCTTTTGTTAGATATAAGGTTTTTCATATTTGATTTCCCTCCTACTAATTTCAATGCTTAATTCTATCCTTTATATAATACATAAGTGTGCAAATCAGTTTCCCATTACAAATGATAGCTTTTCATATAGTTAAAGCTGCCAAGGTATTCAATTGCACAGAATGTTTTTTTTAAAACACATATTCTCTGCCAGTTTACTACATTGAGCCTAAAAAGTGAAGGAGAACAGCTCTTGATATTCTTCAGTTTCATTACTTTTATTTCCTGTGGTTGGTTTCTGCATGCCTCCATATCATACATAACCACTTCTGAGAGTGTCATTAATCTTTTATTAATATTATTTAAAATCTAATATTAATTATGTAAATCATGACAGGTAATATTTACTGAGTGTTATAGGATGCACTAGTATCTGTGCAAAATATTTTATATTTATTAGTTAAGTACCTAATGAGTGCTGTCTGCTTGTCTAGTACTTGGCTCCAACATAATGGGAGAAAAGATATATTGTAGGAATTAGAACTCACACAATTGTGAGAAGAGATCGGGAAATGAAGGTATGGAGAGAGATGTTAGAGAATCTGAGAAAAACTCACCAATCAGCCTTGCTAAAACACTGTCATTGGTGGCATAGCTCACCATGAATGCTAAGAACCAGGGCACATTCAGTTCCTTAAGTGGGACTGCAAATGGGAGCTAGTGGAGAAGTCAGTCAGAGGCTTTTGCCTGGGTGAGCTCTGACCCCTCTCAGTCCACTACCAGGCATCTGATAGTTGGCCTAAGTCTGCTGTTGTTCAAGAAATGCTTTCAGATGGAAAGAAGAATTGGACAAAGAAAAGAGAATAAAGACAAGCTAGAATCTGCTGGGTATCTCTGCATCATCAATCACTGTACCTGATGTCAAAATGTGCTTAGAGAGTAATGACCACTGCTTCACTTTCATCTCCTTAATCTTTTGCAAGTCTCTCTTTGGTTCACCGCTAACCAAGAACCATAACAGGGACAGGATTCTGGACAATGTAGTTCATAGCTGAACTAGGTTGACAGACATTAGAACAAACCTTCAAGGTAGTATTCTAGATACTAGGGATTCAGTAGTGTAGTGAGTGAACAAGACAGACAATTTCCTGGCTTCTTATAGTTTACATTATAATGGTAGAATAAGAAATAATAGAGTACTTATTTTATTTACTGTCAAGCAGTGAAAAGTACACCAAAAATAATTAAGCTATGTGGAGAGTAGCTTGCAGTAAACCAATAGTAGAAACACGGAGACAGAGGCTGTCACCATGGTGCAGATGAAATATAATGATAGCTCAAATTGGTGGGATAGCCCGGTCATTTAGTAGTGAGAAATGGTTGCCCATTGGAAGTCAAAGTTGAGAATTCATCTTGATTAGGCAATTATACAGAAGTGAGTTGAGATCAGGGGAGACAGAGAACTTGAGATATACATTTTGGAGTTATTTGAATCCATAATGTGTTTAAAGACAGAAACACTGGAAGAAAGCAGTGGGGAAGATGATGTAGAATTTATAAAGAGATTAAGTTTTATATTCTGGTACCATATGCTTAAACAGACAGGGTAACACTTCCTATGCATAACCTTATTTATGTCCCATTTCCTTTTTGAGACAGAGCAATTTTTAATATGTTCAACATGGTGGAATAAAATTTAAATATACAGAAATTTGGCAAAATAGAGAACCGAGGTAGTTGAATTATAAATCCAAAAGTTAGCACAGATGTATTGAGTTGATGTGTTGATAGAGATGAACTGCATATTTATTATCAATAACCAAAACAAGAGGAGCAATTTAATTAATTAAGCTAATTAAATTAGAAGTTTTATAATGTTCATAAACAAAAAAATACAAAAGAGACTGAAAAGGAAAAGTTGCTCTGGAAATAATTAGGAAGGCTCTGGAGCATTTGAATTAGTGTTAAAACCATTTCATTTGAATTATCTATGATATTACCTACTATGGCAGGTAGCATTTGGGTCTCTTACAACATCCCTTTACTGAAATGAAATTCAATAACAATTCTACAGGGACCCTAGCAGTCTGATACAAATTCATAATTATCTAGTAGTCTGTCTTGTTCCATGATAAAATTCATTTATTTTAGGGAATCTTCCATAAAATTCTCTCAACCAGGATTTGATAATGATTGGAGAGAAAAGAGCTCAAGGTTACTCTCCCTGCAAAGGACTGGTACCTCTTTTTCTTCCTGTCCATCTGTGAGGTGTATGTGAGACCATGTATTCTATTTTTTCCTATATTCTTTGGCGGTGTTGTATGTGGAGCTGGACAATATTCCAAGGACTGTGATCCTAGTGTGATATGATCAAATGACCAACTCCTTTGGATGAAGTAAATTGGCTTAAAAAATTAACGTCCAAACTTTTGGTTGTGGTAAACTTTTTCATACTTAAGAACTGCTTATGATAATGACTAGAGTTATAAATTGGAAGTAATTCCCTATGATCAATGCACAGAAGCAATAAAAATGTAGTAGTTGAGAATACCTATCAAACATCTTTAAAAGACTAAAATAACAACAAAATGCAGCACCTAATGAATATGGAAATAGTCTCAAGAACCAATATGTCAATCAATTTAAAAATCTTATTTTCTCACCATTTCTGTATGTTAGTAGTATTCTTTTGAATTGAATGAGAATATAAAGACGCATTTCTAGATCCTTCTAAAATTAAAAAAAAACCTGTACAGTTACAACAGTAATTCTAAAAAGGACCATCTTTTATACTCTTACAAGTAAGCAAAGGCTCAAGAGTTGCCTGTAAAGAGAGGAGCTAATAACTATTATTAAGTATTTACTAGAAATAAAACAATTTAATGAATGAGGATAAAACATAATTCCCATGACTATTTGTATTATATTTTAAATGGTAAAATTAAGTTTTAAATTGTTATTAAATACTTTAGGAAGGCAGTTAAATTTTCAGTTGTGCTGAATTCAGCAGAATCTTTGAGGTTATTTTAATAATTACAATTAGGAATTTTCTTGGCTAACAAGCAAAACAGCTAGCTTATATCAAATAGTGTAAATATGATATTCTATAGAAAATAAATAAGGAAGATGATTTTTTTCCACATGAGTATGATTATTAAGTAGACAACAGCAAATTCTACTAAGAAAATCCACCTTTGAAGTGTGCTAAAGGATGGCTGGTTTAGCTATGGCTATTAATCACTGGATTATTTATAGTACTTTAGGAACAGCTCACACTATATTAATCAGGGATAACTTCTGCTTAATTAACATGACTGCCAAAAATTGTCAGACATGAGCACAAAAACATAGTTGAGTAAAAAAATATATATATTAGCTAAGGACTGATAATCACAAAATGAAAAACTTTAACTTGAATCCAAATAATTCACCTATTTGAACTTCTATACTCTCATGGATATTTATGATTCAATGCTTTCTACCCAGTTTGAAGAGTACTGTTTAAGATAAATCAGATAATCTGTACTGTATGGTGTTTCAATTTGGACCAACACTCCTCTAGTATATTTGTAGATTATTCTGTACAGGCAGCTTCCTACTTTCCCAATGGATTAAATAGACATGACTGGAGTACCAAACTTTACAGACTGGAGTTAGATAGTCTAATTTAAATCCTGGCTCCATCATTTCTCAGCTGTGTAACTTAAAGCAAGTTGATCAACATCTCTGTTTACTCATTTAATAATTTACAGAAAAAAGCTAATAATACCATCTAACTTAAAGAGTGGCTATGGTAACTAAATTAATATATTTAAGGTATTGAAGTGTCTAACTAAATAAGTATTAGCTATTTTAATTTGTGTTATGAGAAATATTATACTCTACCTTCTCTTGCTTTCTATAATTCTGTCCTCCTTAGCTTCTGAGATGTGTCCCAGTCCCACCCATTTTCTTTCTCTTTCTCTTCTCACTTCAACAGCTGAGCAACTAGTGTACATACAATGCAAATGTAATAAATGTTTCATGATTCGAAGGTAGAGTTCAGCCTTTCTATGAAACTTATACCTCATCTTTTGCATGTACTTTCTTCAGAAATTTGAATTCATTTGGATTTAATGAAACAACTAATTATGAGACCTTGGAACAATCACTGATAACCAATATCGAAATACTTAGAGTAACACAAATTCCTAGGACTTACATGTGCGGAAAGTTTGTGATAGCATAATGTACAAATAGCTTCTATGTGATGGCTGAAGCAGTAAAATGTGAATCAGAGTGGACAAGTAAATGCTAAATTTAAGAATAAGTTAAAAATATGTTGAGAACAACAGTGAATTGCAGATGTCTAATAAACCTAATGTGCCCATTTTAACTGAAAGTAGTATTCAGAGTGCCAATGTTAAAAGTAGGATTGCAAATATAGCAGACATTTCAGATACACTGAAGTGATAACTTCATGTGAATGTAAAAGATAGTATTTGTTAAGTGGGGGTCCTTATATACTCAAGTATGTGGAGAGCAATAATATGTAAATATTCCCTTTTTGAAAAGGAAATGCAACAGCAAAGAACAAAAGCAGATATATTTTCTTGATTCTTTAATAGGGCACTATCCAATATTCGGGGTTAAAAGGTTTTCGATTATGTATTATGTATAAATGCTGCATAAAGATTTCCATCTTATCTTTCTAGTGGTATGGACTTGAAGGGGACTCTCCTCTCTTTTATACTACATAATATGCTCAAAGAGCATAACACCATCTCCTAAGAATTCTTCCGAGATTAACTGACATGGAAATACTATTTAACCTGTGAGCTAAGCAATGACTCTTATGTTTTAGGATGGAGAAGGTTGTGAGCAACTGCCTATGTTACTGTCAGGGTGTAGGCTTTTGACTCATGGTATCTAAATTCACTGGGTTTATGTCAGTTCATACTAAATTACTGAGTAATGGAGTTGATTCTGAATTCAGTCTTTTATTTCTTTGTTCTATTATTGGCTTGATATTGTACTAACTTTGTGAACTGTGTCCTGATTGAAAAGATCAGAAGGATTTTCAAAATGACACATTTCATTCTTATATTAATCTTCTTTTCTCTAATATAAGATGGCCTCTTTAATGTCTCCTAATTTATAAAACCTCCTCATTATATTTACACTACATTATATTGACTTATTATGTTCCCTACAACATATCCCAAGTATATTTTGATGAATGAATAAATAAAAGGGTTGGGAGAAATGGCATCACAACATTGCAAAGAACATACATGGTTTGTTGAATTATGAGCTGAATCACAACCCACTTTCTTGGTAGAAGATGTTTTGTTGTTATTGTTAAATTGTCTGTTTTTACAGTCAATCTCAGTATCACATAGAAAGATGAACTAAGAAAAGCTGAAACAGGAATGATCACTAAAACCTCTATTTTACGTTGATATAATTGAATGATGGAAAATTAAATTTTTACAAAAATGTAAATAAAGACATCATAAAAGGGAGACTAATTTTTAAGGAGGTAACATATAGTGTATTATCTCATCCCATGCACAAAAATCAACTCAATGGATTAAAGATTTGAACATAAGATCTGAAACCATAAAACTTCTGGAAGAAAACACAGATGGTAAGCTCCTTGACAGGTGATGATTTTTTGAATCTAACACTAAAAGTAAAAACAATGATAAAAATAAACAAGTGAGACTATATCAAACTATAAAGATTCTGCATAACAAAGGAAACTATCAACAAAGTTAAAAGACAACCTACTGAATGGGAAAAAATATTTGTAAATCATATATCTGCTCAGAGATTAATATCCAAAATGTATAAATAACTCATACAACTCAATAGCAAAAAAACAAACAATCTAGTTGTAAAATGGGTAGAAAGAAGATTGAACAGACATTTCTCTAAGAAAGACATATAGATGGCCAACAAGTACATGAAAAGGTGCTCAATACTATTAATCATCAGGCAAATGCAAATCAAAACCACAATGAGATGCCACCTTATACGTATTAGAATAGCTATTACTGAAAAGACAAAACAAGAAATGTTGGCAATTATCTGGATAAAAGGAAACCCTTGTACACATTGGTGGAAGTTTAAAATGGTGCAGCCATTATGGAGGTTTATCAAAAAGTTAAAAATGGAACTACCATATGATCTAGAAATTCCATTTCTAGATACTTACCCAAAGGAAATAAAAATACTAACTTGAAAAGATATGTGCACACCCCGTGTTCATTATAGCATTATTTACAATAGTCAGAATATGGAAACCCCCTAAGTGTGACTCATTAGATAAATGATTTAAGGAACTGTGGCATATTATACAATATTATTCCTCCATAAAAGGATGAAATATTGCCATTTGAACAACATGGAAGGACCTTAAGGGCAATATGCTAAGTGAAATAAGTCTGATAGACGAAGACAAATAATATATGATTCCTCTTATAAAGTGGAATCTAATGAAAAAAATAAAAGAGAAAAAGCAAGCTCATAGATACAGAGAACACATGATTGGTGCTTGTCAGAAGTGGGGTTAGGGTAGTGGGAAGAAATGGATGAAGGGGGACAAAAGATTTTAAAAAAGCGAAAGTAATAAAAAGTGATTTTTCCCCTTAGTTATCTTGGTTCCATTTGATCATTAAATTTCATTAATTAAATGGATGCTAAAATGAAACAAAAAAGTACAAAGTTTTGAAGTAATTTAGTTTTGCATATTTTATCTTATTGAATGCAAATTTCTTGTGTGTGTTGTCTGCTCTAGTGATAAACAGAAAAAGTCTTAAAGTCTTATCAAAAATCAAGCCATTGTGAAGGAAACTGTTTTGTGCTCTCTTGGAGATTAGGATTATTTTGTTTTACATATATGATTAATATTAGTAAAAGGGAGTATTTATGAAATAAAATTTTGATTGACATTTATTTTCCAGGTTGCTAAACAGTTTACTGGAGGTATTTAATAAATTCATCTTAGTTCTTATTTTCTTCTCTTTTTTAACTTCTGACATTTCCCTTAATAATCTTGTTTATTACAGTTTCTAAATTTTTTACAAGGTAAGCAATTGGTACACTCCCATGTGGCCTTTAACCATGATTTTTAATGAAATATAATAATTAGTTTTTTATTGAAAATGTTTACTTATTCTATTATTTATATCTGTTATCTTATTTGCTAATAACAACTACTAAGTAAGCGAGGTTAGGTATTATTTACTGTATTTTAGAGATGAACAACATGAATGTCAGAGAGATGTAGCCACGTTTCCTAGCTTTTCCTGTTCCTTTTACTATGCTGCTTCTATGCTGATTAAAATAGGATTTAATTTGTCATCTCAGTAGTTAATTTATCCCTTTTTTTAATAAAGTGACACAAATATTAGGTAAAGTTTGAAAAAGAGAGCAAGAAGCAAAAAGAAAAAAATTGGATTCAAAAATGAAACCTAAATTGAGACCAAAATGTATATAATATGCTTACCGCAGGTGGGTCATAGATTTAGCTATCAGTTTTGTAGCCGCCAAATTGAAAGGGGAAATTTAATCAGTTGTGCAATTCTTGATGCCCATAAGATAAAAACAACCAATTATTCTTTGAGATACAAAATTGTTTTCAGTAGTATCAGACAAGAAAATTTCCACATGGAGTGGCTCCCTCAGATACTGTATAATATAATAAAATTATTCTCAACAGTGAATTATTCCACAATGAATTTCATAGACTGTTTCTTGTATAATTTCTATTGGCATCATAGCAAAATACAGTTCGCAAAAGCAATTTGTGGAAAAATTTGTACTGTGAAAAAGAGGTATTGTCTGGTTGGATCAAGGAACATAGGTATACTTAGGACTCTGGGTGGCCTTTTTCTTTAAATAATCATTCCTTGCTGCCAAATTATCAATAAACATCATCTAGCAATACATCCAACATTACATTATCTGCCCTGTGCCTGTAATGAATATAATGTTAATTAAAATTAGATTCACAGGACTTAAAGGGCCTCAGTAAGAGGTGTGATATGTTTAAATGAAAGTTGGAGAGCCTAGGAAGGACAAAAGCTCACTCTGAAGGTATCCTAACTCCATTTGGAGGCAAACTAAGTAAATAAAATCCAGATGAGGTAATTTGGAGCTACTTAGTTTTCACATACATCAGTTTTTTTAGTTTTAAATAAATTATATATCTTTTAGAAAAAGATTTCAAATGAAATAATACATCTTCTAAGAATAAAACTTTATTAAGGGAACCAATACGGTATGTATTAGTTGAGTTAGGTTTCTCTGAAAGTCAGCTATGTTTTCTAGTGAACATTTTAGAAACTACTAGCATTAAAGTTTGGTACTCTTAAATCCTTGGTGCTGTAGCAAGTTCATATGTTTAGAAGTAGAAAAAAGATTTATTGTTGACTGTATGGGAATAGAATCTACCACTTTGCATTTCTATTTTAATCTTGTACTGAGTAACTAGAATATGAAAAGACCTATTCATATCCAATATTATTATGTCTTTATAATAGAGGTATATAAATATTTTGTATCGAAGGATTGTATACATCTCCATTTTTCATCTTCACTGAGCCCTGTGTAACCCTACATGCTCTTTTCCTACAAGTTTAATTCTTGGGATACCAAGTCACCTTCATGTTTTCATTTGTGACACGATTGAGATCATTGGGACATTTTACAAATTTCCTTATGAAGAATGTAAATTATTTCGAACTTTGTGTAGCTTTATGAGCAATAGAATGCTAGACAGAAGAGAATAATCAGCCATACTATGGAAAAGTAAACAAGAATCAGACTGACATGAAGCAGTGTAATGAAGGCGATGTAAAATATGTGAAAAAAGATGTGTTTTGGACAGTGAATAATGATGACAGTGTGCTACAGCTGTCATGAAAGCTTACGTGTGTAAAAGAGAGTAGTTGTTAGTACCTTTCTAATCATTTTATACCAAACCATATACTATATGAGAAATATTTGATAAACTGGACCCTGTATGGAACAGAATAACCCAGAAAGTGAGTCTATGTGAATCACAATATATGAAGACTTCCCGAAAATGCTAGGATATTTGGCTTAGAGAAGAAAAACTTTTGAATGTTTGCTCCAAATATTGGCAGAGCTTTCATGTAAAAGATGCTTTAACTTCCTTATGCCATTTGCAGAGAAGTGAGCTAGGATTCATAGTTGAAGTCGTAATGAGGGAGACCTTAACTCACTATAAGGAGTAACTCTATGATTGGTTATAGAATGGGCTGCTTCCAAGAAGTAGTGAATTCTCCATTACATGAGGTATTTACTCTTGGGATATATTTGTTCAGGATATTTTCACAGAAAAAATATATTTCAGAGTAGCCTGATAGACTGGCTTCTTTTCACCCTTGAATTTCCTTTAGACCTTGTGATAGAATTTTTGTTGTATCTGAAACTGTTTTGTGTAGTTTTTGGGAACACAGGAATCAGTGTGCCAAGTGAGAAGGTACTAAAATGCTTATGGAACTTCACAGAGAAGTTTTTCTGACTGATGAGGATTTGGGACTGTCTTTCATGTCTTCATGTTGAAAAGTATATTAATACAATAGTAGATCCTGCTTGCCATGAAAGCGTACACCAATATTAGACACATTACATTAAAGTCGAAGATGACTTTAAATGACTGATTCTTGGAGGACAAATAATGACAATGTCGATAAGTAACTACCAATAGGTAAAAATGCATTTCTTTGGTGGGTGGACAACACACCTTTAAATAAATAAATATGAAACCACTAAGTATTGAGCTGACCTAAAATTCAGGGAAGCATATATCAATACATTAAAATTTTCTCAGCACATTGAAGCTATGCAGCAATAAAAATCTATTCTTGTAACATTTTCTCATTCAAGAAGAAATTCTAACAAATTCAAATTACTTTGAACTTGGGTTACACAATTCTGTGCTTATTTTCTAGTTATCTACTTTTATTTCATTTATGAAACATCACTGCTATTCAACCTTTCCAAGGTGTTTTATTTAGTGCTTATTTTTATTTCTATTTTTATAGTTGTTTAACTGACATTAGTACCATTTACTATTTTTAACTATAAGGGGTACAAATAGTCTTGAATAATTACAAGGATAGTACATAGTGTAATAACTGATCATGAAATCCCTGTATAGGTTTTTGTGTATATAACTACATATATAACTGCATATATTTCTTAGGCTAGACAAAGGGGAAACAATCTCTTAAATGCATGGCATTTTTTGGATAATTTCTTAAAGAACAATTTATTGATTATATAAAAATAATATATCTTGGTTTAAAAAATATAAAATCATTTGTTTAAAATTATGCATTTTGTGTTTAGCATATGAAATAGTAGGTATTGAAACTTTATGTACTAAATATAGTACTATTAAATATATTAACTCCTTTGGTTTAGCTATAGCTTTGTTGTAATGCTTTTTAATCCTGTCACTAAACATATGAACTCTTGCAAAGTGATTAAATGTTGAATGAAATATTTTAGTTTGACCTGCCAAAATGTTTGTATTAAATCATGTAGACCTTAAATGCTTTTAAAATAAATTTTACATTAAGAAATAAGAAGCTTTAAATTCCAATTAAATTTAAAATTAAATTTAAATTTAAATGTATACAAACATTGGTGCACTGATATTTTACAACTTTGATCAATTACTAGTACCTCACTGCTGAATGATTTGAGAAAATGATGCCACAATATCTTCTTAGGAATGCTTAAAATAATGTTAACAAATGTTTGAGTGGTCTGAAATGGAAATGTCTTTATATTTCTGATATTTTGTTATTCATATTTCATTTTCTGCATCATCCCAAACATTTCATTAACAAAATCAGTATGTAGAATATGTTAGTTTATCAAAACAAGCTTAATAACTTGTTTTCCTCCATTCTGCATACTGCATCTACGTGTCAGCCTGTGGACGTTGAGACTCCATTAAACTGAATTCCTTAGGCTCAAGGCAAACTACGACTTTTAGAATAATGCATAAACAGAACAAGATTGCTTAGATATTATATAGCTTATTAAAGTGTCTTATACCTCAATATTAATTTCAGTGCCTTGGAGTCTTTCTTTGAGCTCTCCTTGCTAGTATAGGTTTCTTTTGAACCAAGTTAACATGCTTTTTTTGAAATTCATTTTTCTTACTTGAACCTGTGCAATGACATTTCATGATTGCCTGAGTTATTATGGGGCACTTACAATTTTGCCTTTGGTATTGTAATTACTTTATGTGTATGTATATGAGAAACAATATAAAAATTCATGCTGATAAAATTCATCAAGATGTCATCAGTGTTTTTGTTTCTTTATTTTAAAATTAGGATATGGTTTATAAAAATTGCCAAAACCAAGACAACTAGTAGGCTTGTGTGTTTCTACAGTCTGAAGTCTAGATCAAATATTTCACACACCTGTGACTTAACCTTGGGGAACAAAAAGCAGGGAGGCAGAGGGAGTGGTATGTATTGTCATAAAAAAAAAAGTCAGGCTGTCAGGAAGCTTGGAGCCTAAGTCTAAATGCAGTGCTTATCACCTTACTGCATGCATTTTTTTGGTGTTCCGATGCTCTCTGGTCTTTTTCTTAATATCTGACGTTCATTTTATTGGGATTTTCCTTGTTTTTATTTCATAGTGTGTATTTAATAATGCATCAAAAATCAATTTTGGCCCTGTTACTGGTAGGGCTCTAGTGTTACATAATTTTCATATATAAATAGTTTAATATTTGTATAGCAGTTACATTCTGTGTGTATGTGTGTGTTTCCTTATCTATATTTTAGCCATGGGCACATGTTCATGGTGATTGTCCCAGGTATTCATTGTCTACAATGCCACCTAGTTAATCGGTTTCTTCTTTTCATTGAAAAATCAAGCAATAGTGCTTTTAAATATTTAAACTTCTGAAGTTTTCTTCTGTACTGTGAATAACCCTTAAGAAGATTTTCAGATGCACAAAGACTTGCTCTTTTAACAGTGTCCTGTGCAGTTATTCACGTAGTATCTCATGAAATTATACTGATATGTGTAAAATGATTTTTCTCACTATCAATACTTTTGAGAGCCTCACAGCATATCCTCCTTCCTCTCAAGTACAGATGACTTATATACTATGAAGGTTAATGCAAAAAGGAGACCCTCATTTTCATTTTCTTTTTAAGCATCTTTGCAAAAGTCTCTACTTGCAACATAACAAATGCTAAATGCCATAATATGACTTAAGAATTTAATACAGTTGAACAGTTGATTTATTTATATAACATGCATTTTTATCACTTTTGCTATTTACACAAATCAGTAAATATTTTCTCAAAAGAACTATATTTTCATAACAGTTTTTTCAGACAAATCTAATAGAACAAAGTAATAACTAGAATCTGGCTTGGATTTACAAAATACAAGTTATGTCAGATATGTCTTATTTATTTATTTGTTTATGATAGAATTGTGGTTATTGGTCAACTGTAGCCTATGTCATGTATCTGCTGTTCCTTATTAAGACATGATCATGCATCATGTAGCAAAAATATTTAGTATTTATATAAACCTTGTTATGCACCTGAGACTCTTCTAAGTATTTCATTTCTTAACTCATTTGATCTTGTCAACAGTTCTAGGAAGTAGGTCACATTATGTTCTCCATTTTATAGAGTGAACTCAGGATAGCAAGTAGTAGATGGGTAATTTGAATCCCAGGTTGTCTTGCCCTATAATCCAGTTTTTAACAATAATCTTATATGCAAATCAATTGAGAGGATGGGCTATCATGGAAATCTTTGCCTTTACCTTTCAAGTGCCATATCAGCATGTACAGGCATACCTTGGAGATATTGCAGGTTCAGTTCCAGACCACAGCAAATATTGCAATAAAGTGAGTCAGATGATTCTTTTTGTGTCCCATTGCTTTAAAAAAGTTATGTTTAGACTATAATGTTCTACTAACTATGCAATAGCATTATGTCTAAAGATACAATATTCATACTTAATTAAAAAATACTTTTTTGCTAATAAATGCTTACCATCATCTGAGCCTTCATTAAGTCATCATTTTTTTTGTTGTTGCTGTGAGGTCTTGCCTTGATGTTGATGGCTGTAGATTGATCAAGGTGGTGGTGGAGGTTTGGGTGAACGTGGCAATTTTAAGAAATTAAGACAACAGTGAAATTTGCCACATTGGCAGACTCTTCCTTTCACAAATGATTTCTCTGTAGTATGTGATACTGTTTGATAGCATTTTACCCACATTAGAACTTTCAAAATAGGAGTTAGTCCTCTTAAAACCTGTTGTTGCTGTGTCAACTAAACTTATGTCATAGCCTAAATGTTTTATTGTCATTTCAGTAATCTTCGCAGCATCTTCACCAGTGGTAGATTCCAAAAATCACTTTCTTTGCTCATTTATAAGAAACTCCTCATCTGCTCAAATTTTATCATAAGTGTTTAGCAATTCAGTCATATCTTCAAGCTCTACTTCTAATTCTAGTTCTCTTGCTATTTCCACCACATCTGCAGTTACTTCCTCAACTGAAATTGTGGATCCATTTAAATTAAAGTCATCTGTGACAGTTGGAATCAACTTCTTCTGAACTCCTTTTCATGTCAATATTTTCAGCTCTTCCTATGAATCATTAATTTTCTTAATGGCATCTAGAATGGTGAATCCTTTCCAGAAAGTTTTCAAATTACTTTACCTAGATCCGTAGGAAGAATCACTATTTATGCTGATTACCAAGTGTATTTCTTAAATAATAAAACTTAAATGTCAAAATTATTCCTTGATCCATGGGCTGCAGGATGGATGTTGTGTCAGCAGGCATGTAAACATTAATCTAATTATGCATCTCCGTCAGAGCTCCTGGGTGACCATATTCATTGTCACTGAGCAATGATGTTTGAAAGGGAATTTTTTTTTCTGAACAGTAGGTCTCATGAGTGGGCTTAAAATGTTCAGTAAGCCATGTTATATATAGATGTGATATCACCCAGGCCTTGTGGTTCCATTTAAAGAACAAGGCAGAATAGATTAAGCATAATTCTTAAAAGTTCTAGGATTTTTGAAATGGTACATGAGCACTGGCTTCGAATTAAAGTCACCGGCTGCATTAGCCCCTAACAATACAGTCTGTCTTCTGAAGCTTTCAAGTCAGGCATTGACTTCTCCTTTGTAACTATGAACATCCTAGATGGCTTCTTCTTCAAAATGAAGGCTGTTTTGTTTACACTGAAAATCTGTTGTTTAGTGTAGCCACCTTCATTAATGATCTTAGCTAGTCTTCTGGATAACTTGCTGTAGTTCTACATTAAATAGAACTTGGTTCTTCACCTTGTACTTTTATGTAATAGAGACAACTTATTTCCTTAAACCCCACGAACCAACCTCTGCTAGCTTCCAGCTCTTCTTCTCAGTGTCTTAACCACTCTCAGCCTTCGTAGAATTGAAGAGAATTAGGGCCTTGTTCTGGATTAGCCTTTGGTTTAAGGGAATGTTGTGGCTGGCTAGATCTTTCCAGACCATTAAAACTTTCTTATATAAGCAATAAGGCTGCTTTGCTTTGTTATCATTCATGTGTTCACTAGAGTAGCACTTCTAATTTCCTTCAAGGATGTTTTTCCTTTGCATTCAAAGCTTGGCTGACTGTTTGGTGCAGGAGGCCTGGTTTTTGACCTCTCTTAGCTTTCAACATGCCTCCCTCACTAAGCTTAATGATTTCTAGCTTCTCATTTAAAGTCACTTGAGTACTTAGAGGCCATTGTATGGTAATTAATTGGCCTAATTTCAACATTGTTACATCTCAGGGAATGGGGAAGCCTGAACAGTAGGAGAGAGACAGGGAAACAGTCAACCTATGGAGCAGTTAGAACATACACATTTAGCAATTAAGTTTACCATCTTATATGGGTGCAAAACAACTAGAATAGTAACATCAAAATCACTAATAGATCACCGTAATAAATATAATAATAAATGAAGTTTGAAATGTTGCGAGAATTACCAAGATGTGACACAAGACATGAAGTGAGCAAATAATGCTGGAGAAATGGAACTGATAGACTTGCTTGATACAGGATCTTTACAAACCTTCAGTTTGTTAAAAACACAGTAAAGCAAAGTGCAATAAAATGAGGTATGCTTCTAAAAGTGAAGGAAGATACCTTCTATTAGAAGCTTCAGGATTCTTGCCCAAACTTTATCTTACTTGTTTGAAATCTTTATCAGGCATGAAGATATTGAGGAAGCATATATAAAAACTGTAAGTTAAAGCTGACAGTTGTAAAAAGGTGATATGCTAAGTGACAGATTTCTGATACAAAAGGAGTAACCAGGTATATCCTACAAAAATGTAGCAGGGATAAATTCTAGGTGCTTTGCTTAAATCTAGTAAACCATGACAGAAGGATAGCATAAGGAAGAGCTAATTTGAGAATAGGCCATGTGAAAAACTAGCTCCACTGTGGTACAGTTCTCATAAAGGTAAACTCAGTTTTAGATCGGTTGCATTAATATGCTGCACTTGATTTATTGAGTAGTCTTACCCTGGTTAAAGCATAGTTCTGAATTATATTCCAAGTTAATGTTTTCAGCTCTGGTAATTATTTCCCATACATGAACAGTATTGGTATAAAAGTTTTAACTTTTTCTAATTCATTTGATATTGAAATTCAGTTAAAACTATGATATCAAATTTGATTTAAATAGTATGTTTCCCCTCTCCTCTGTGTAGCCTTAAACTAAGATAATGATAGCTTGGAGTCTAGAGGAAGAGGGTCATGCAGATTCCTAGATTTGCTCCTGTACCATTCTCTCTTTTGTATTCGATCCAGCAGATCTACTATAAAGCCTGAATATTTTTATTGTTATACACACACACACACACACACACACACACACACACACACACAGACACACACACACACAAAAGGGGGATATTACTCAGTCATTTCTATATTATTTTCAAAGCATCCTGGCTAGTCAGTAGTGTTGGGAAACACTAAATTAATTTACCATACATAGAATAAAAATTTTGTACATTGTTTACTTTCTTTAAATGTAACACTTTTATAATTGTGATACTAGATTTCATATTTAAAAACAACCATAAATAAAAAGTACGGACAGTAATGCAATGAATTTGCATAAATAACTGTGTATAAATATATCCCAGTTCATATTAATGTGATGATATGTTTCCTCAAGACCTCAAAGGTAAATTTGCTTTGTTGAAGTGATTTCCGTACTGCTTAGTGAAGGAAACTAGTCCAATGAAGTAAAGGGTTAAGACCCCTTGGAGGGAAAAAGGAAAATAAATTTATCTTTAGAAATGACTATGGTAATACCTCCCAAGACAAACTGTTGGCAGACCCGCTAAAGGCAGATGACGTACATCTGTGTGAATGAAAATCAGCTGGAGGGTGTCAAGTGCTCTCCTGAGTCGATAGAGTCTCTTTATATTTATTTTCCGAACCAAGGAGTAGTTTTCATGTCCACCAGTACACACAGTCCTATTTTTTTCCCAGCTTTATAAATAGCTGACTTTCATGACACTGAACTTATAGTTGAAAAATAATCCAATAATAAATAGATTTCTCACATTTGGGACTTTATGGCCAAGTAAATTTACACGAAATGACCAGACAATGGATATGTTTAAATAAGGCTCCCATAAAGAACAGCTTTATTTATTTCAATTTTTAATAAAATAATTGGTTTTAAAGGAGGTTTGCTGTAATGTAGCTCTACCGAATTATGTACTAACCAGTTAGAAAAGTGGTATATTATTAATCCAGTATAAATCAACATCTAAAAAATATTAAAAGAATGGAAGAGAAATTTAAAAATGAGAAATTTCTAAAATCAGTAGTTATTCAAATCAAATCAAAAGTTGTAGTAGAAATTGAGATATATTTGAGTGAAAACCACTGTAAACACATTTAAACATTTTGTTAAAACACTTAAATACCTAGAAACATTTTAAAAAATCAAAATTATAAATGAAAATCACTTTCAATTTCATTTTTCAGCCTCATCACTGTCAACATTCTGGATCCTTAGCATCTAATTTTTCATTCTGTGATATTCATTTGTAAATATTATTACAGTCATGTGTTCATATAATACATAAATCCTCTACATCAATTGACATTTTATTATGAATGTTAGCAATATTAGATTGAGGAGGCTAGACAATTTTTAGTTGTTTCATAATGCAAAACTGTTTATATAACTTATAGTGCTACCAGAAAGATAGGCAAACATCAGTTCATAAACTTATTAGTATTTGATACTCATTCTTTTTCATGAGAATAAATAAATTTCATTGTTTTTCAGATTTGTGTAAAATTCAAATTGTTGGATTAGTGGAGATAAGTGGAGTTGACTATTTCCATACATGTTTCCATTTGTCCTTCTCTTGTGCAATATTTCTTTGGATGTATTCTTCTTTTTTTATAATAGGAACTTTAGTATTTATCTGATAAGTTTATTTAGGCTGTTCATAAAATGACAACCTTTTATCTGTCATAACTGTAAAAATAATACTATCCTTATTTTTACCAATGTATTATACTCAAGATTTTACTTGTAATATAATCTATCTTTTCTTGCTGGTGCATATGAATTAGGCCAAATTCATTTATGAAACAAATCTATAGATGTTTCATTAACTCTTTCCTACCATTATATTTAATTTTGTAAGTCACAACTTTAGCATGCCAAGTTAGTAGGAATAATTTAGTCAGTGAGAAAAGCAGCTTCCTTGTGGGAAAGCACCTTTATTAAAGCACTTGGATCAAAGCTGGCTTTGAGTCTCAGAGAAAGCAATTAGATTAAAAGAAAATTAGGATCTTGGCTCACAGTAAGAGCATGTAAAACATAAGTCATCTTGATTTAAAGTTTTTAATCTTCCATCATTGGGTACTAGAAAAAATAATTTCAGCTTTGTTTTCAACTTTGCTAAGTTTGGGCACTCTTGCTTAAAAGCAAAATTTAAATTCTTCTCATATTAAAGATGAAGTAGTTTAAGAGTCATTAAAAACATATACGTGCAACAGACTTCATCAGTGATAATGTCACATTCTAATAACGTCCTGTACTTTGATCTTCTATTGTGCCTACCTTCGTGCCTGATATATATAATAGGTGCAGAATCTATATAACTGTAGGATGGATGGATTTCCTGCAAGAGAATGTGAAAAGTCATCAAGCATGTTCTCATAGGACTCATTTAGGAGTTGCAAAAGACTTGCTTAGGAGTTGAAAAAGAAATAAGAAAGAAAATGATACTACGTCTAAAGAAGAGGCAAACACAACTTGATGAGCAGTGAAAATCAATGAAAGCAAAGTGGTCCATTTTTACCTCATTCATTTTCAGGGATAGACTAGTTTTTCTTCATTGATTTTCAGTTCTCTTTGAGTTGTGTCCTCCTTTTTTTGGTTGTGTTCTGTTCTGTATTTTTCAGCTTCATTTTTGTGTTTTATTCTAAACTGTGATTGTTCTGAGATGGGTTTTGATGGCAGAGTTTTAGCTCAGTGAGATCGTTTTTGCTCACTTGATTTTTTCTGCTTTAGATAGTACCATTACTTTTTAATATTTTCTTAATAGAATTTTATGAAGACTATCCTATAAATATTTTACCTATATATTGATCTGTCAACCAGGTTTTTATGTGTTAAAAACGTTCCTCTAAGATTGACAGCGAGAAAATAAAATTATTTATATTAAAAATTAAAATTTATTAGTTTGACTGTTCAAATGATGTATTTACGTTCTATCCACACATTTTAAAAAAACATCTAACAGACATATATGTAGCGCCCACATATGCAATTTTATGATTTCCAGGTACCATAATTCATATAGGTTCAGCTCAAAGCATTCTGAAGTTGTAAGTTCTTGTTTATGAGAATTAGAGAGATGGACTTGACCCAGGGAGATTGACCTGACTTTGAAGTTGGCAGAGATAGAATGGATAATGGTCCAGATTCCTGCACCCATAGGTAATTTGACAATGAGCGTTTGAGTCAGAGTGATGAATTTGGGATAGGTCATGAAAGCATTACACTCATTAATGATACTCATTATATCAACAAGATTTGACTACATTTACTGTCGATTTAGGAGGGATTCATCTAGAGGTTTGAAAGCGGGGAAGAACTGAGGTAAATATTTTGAAAATAAAATTGAGCAAAATAAAGTATTTGACCATTTAAGCATTTACAGTTTTTTAGAGTACATAAATAATTAACAACATGCAGACACACACATGCAATAGAGTTCAAATAAAGTGTGGTCAGTTTCCAGTTTTTTTTTTTGTGTGTGTGTGGATGTATTCAGAGTAGTTAATAATAAGATATGTAAAGTAAATTATGTTAAATGCCTCATAAAGGTGAGACAAATCCTATGAGTGTTATGAAGAGAGAAAATTCATTTCAGTAAACATGTGAATGTATGTTTCATACAGTAGTCTAATTTTGATCTCAGTCTTAAATGATGACTACTCTTGACAATTATGAATATTCTAGGCTGAGAAGAGACTGAGAGTTAATTCATGGAAACTAGGATACAGAAGTGTATGTTCACAGAATAATCTGGCACAAATTTAAGAATAGCCTATGTATTTATTTATAGTGAACCTGTAAAATTAGGCTTTGGAGGGCTTAGAAGATGAGTTGGAGCTATTTGGACTTGATTATAATCAGAGATGAAGTACTGAGGCAAAGTCAAAATTAAGCTGCCTTGTATTCTGCTTCCTCATTTATAAACCATGTTATTCTATAAATGTGAGGCTCCTGCTAGTCATGATTTCTCCATATTCATTCATTCATTCATTCATCATTCAATTCATTATCCATTCATAACTGTAATAAGTATTTAAGAACACAGCAGTGTAAAACACAGATTCAGTCTTTTTACCTGGAGTTTATTATAGTACAATGCTAATTTTATATTCTTTGTTACCAAACATAGATATTCTAAAAGTGAAAGTTTTAATCAAAATGAAAATGATTATGCTACATAACTGTCATTTAAAGCTCATTTGGAAATACTTTCTATTAGTAGTATCAACATTGTCTTACTGTCATGCTTTGATTAGGAATGTTAGCAAGAGTAAATTAATCTTTGTCCTCTTAGGCTGTTAATCCAAACTTTAATGTAGTGTTCTGTATGATTTTAAGCATAAAAATGGGAATAATAGACACACCCAGAATGTGTGAGAAAAAAATGTATATGGAAATTAATCATATTTTTGAGTTTTCACCCACTCATTCATGAGTAGATTGCAAAGTGATGTGTGTCTGTATATATATATATATATATATATATATATATATATATATATATATACACATGCATATATATAATATACACACATTTAGTCAACTATATATCTTATCTATATTTCTGTCTGCTTATTATGAATAGGTGATATATGTGACTATGTGTATGCATAAACACATTAGATCTTGTCCTCTGAAAAGTGACTGCCATGTCAGAATTAGCTATACAAAAGGTTTATTAGAGAAATGCCTGTGAGAGATGAAGGGAAATAATCCAAAAGATTCAGGGAGAACAATGGACAGTGATGTAGATCTGAGCCCTGGGAAGATAGGATGGAAGGAAAATGAGGGTTGGATTAGTAGAATATTAGATGCAGCAGATGTCTTAGAAAATTTCAGCCAGACCAAGGGGGAGTCCTTGTACCACAAATGCCTGTCAGTGGAGTCTTACCTTTTTCAGGAATGGGCCTGCCTGAATAATCAGCTGAGAATAATCCATGAGTGACATGGCCTTGGCAAAATGGCAGTGGTGGATTCTGCAACATAGCTGCTGGGGCTGTAGGCCCATTGTATTCCCCACAGCAGGAAATTTGAGAGGTACATTTTCATGGGCACCACAAAACTCATACTTATACTTTATTTCTTTCCCTTGTGTGTTAGAATTTCCAAGTAGTATTACTTTTATATCATAGGATATAAAGATACAAGTAACTTTACCCATTGGGTATATTGTTGGAGATAATTATCTAATCTTTGAGAATGACTTTTAGCATCTAGAAATGAAATGTTATAGCTTGTCTTTTATTTCTTCTCAAACTTTGTTCATCTTATTTTACAAGTAGAAAATATTTAAGCTATGTATAGGATCACTTTTTTTTTAATAATCCATAACTTTGGAAAGCTAGATTATGCTTATTAGAGCATCACTTTAGAAAGCTAAATTATACTGCCTTTGCAAAAATTAAGGCTACTGTTTCTTGCTTAATTAAATTGAAATAATGATTATGGTCCAAAGACAATATTACCAAACTGAATATATTTGCAAATATGTATGCACTAAACCACAGGATGCACACTTAGGCCACAGCCAAAAACATAATTGGATTTCTCAGAAATACTGCCTACTATTTAAGAAAATCAGTACTATTTTGGATAAACAAGCGTAGAAATGGTGTGACTTTTTTTGAGATACATAAATGATAATAAATTGCATAGATATTGTTTTCTCTGGTAGTATTAAAAAAGTTAAGTGAATTGGACAAGTAATAAAAACATTTTTTCATATATTAAAACAATGACAAAACAATTATGTTTGTATCTTTTCTCCACTTGGTGGTCACCTGACTTCCTAGGTCTGTTATTCATTATTTGGTACAAAGAAGAATATAAAGGTCATGTAGGTAGGTTAAAGTGTGCATTAAGCAGAATGATAAATTTGGCCAGTACCTTGTAGGTCTCTTGATAGAAATTTTTTTCACACCTGACGAACCTAAATATTGATTTTCATTAAATACAGTTTTATTGGTAAAATGAAGCATAAGCATAGCTAAAAATATCTCTGAAAAATGTTATGTAAATCTTACACACAAATGCTGTAGTTTCAATACAGCATGAGGAACAGTCACATCAAATCCGTACCTCTACAATGTCTCTGGATCACTTTTCAGTTATTCATATTTTTATTATGTGTTATCAAAAAAACAATTATGGCATTAAAAATTAAATCCTTTGTGAAATATTCACTTTTAAATGTCATTTAGTGTTATTTTTCTCCTACATGGTTGAGATTTCACTGTGCTTCTAGCCATCAATATTTTACAATTCCAGGATTTAGGAATGAAAATTAGTGCTGCTTTTTATGGTACTATATTCAATCTCTATTAATTACAACAGTTTAAGGGAAATTATTTCTCAATTATACTCAGTGGAACAACTAGAAAAAACCTAATTGAGCTCATCTCTTTGAAGGGCACTGGAATTTATGTGAAATAAAAATAATACTAATAACCTCTAATTTTGAAATAATTTGGAGTAATTACTTTATCCAACAAGGTTCATTGAGTTTTATATGCAAAATACTTCTCACCTACTAAGTGCTAGGTGAACAATAGACACATTTCTCTGCTCTTGTGAAATTTGTATTCTAGTATTCTTATATTCACCAAGAAACTTATTTTTAATACTCACATTCCTCAGACAATTCACTGCAAAACTGATCATTCGTTTGCAACTGGGAAAAATGTAGGGAAGAAAAGTGTAGGAGGTCAGGAGAACATATAAGCTGAGAATGAGACCTTGGGATGGGCCTGGGAAGATGTCTGTGAGTGGTTTCTGTTGGAGCATAAATCTGGAGAATAAGGAGACAGCAGCAAGAGAAACAGTGGAGGGAGAGTGTTCCAATAACAGGAAATAGAATGTGAGAGCACCCTGAAGTGGGGAGGAGCAAAATTACTTGAGGCAATGAAGGAGACCATTGTGACTGGGGCTTGAAAGGTAGCAGTATAATATGACAAATGAGACTGCAGAGAGAGTCATGGGTCTCTAAATGTGTCCTAATGTAAGTAATTAATAGTAAACTTCAGGTGAGTTTTGTTATATATGGGGAGCTTAATAAACTTCAGGTCATTATTTGCTACCAGAATGTAATAGTAAATATATGATCTTGTTGTTTGTGATCTTTTGATTAAGTTACAGATATTTTTATTTTAATAGAAGACAAATTCCTGCCACATCATGCATTTAAAAAAATTCTTAATAAGCAGTTGTAAGATTGCATCCTTTGTATAGGCTGCTTGTCTTGCTTATTTAGAAATTAATTATATCAGTTGGTAGATGATACATCAGAGATTTAGAATTCTCTCCCATCTTTCCAAGTTCTGAAATTATATTGCAATGAAAAATTTTCTTTCTAAAGAGTAAAGGTGTTTCTCAATGGAAGCAATAAAATGAACTTTTTTTGGCAGCCTTCCCAGAAAAGAAAAAAACATCCCTCTAGCATTTTTGGGTATGAGTAAGGAGAAATTATAAATAATATAAAATAAACTCATGAGAGACTTATATGAAGTATTATACAGTGTGCATTGGGAACCACAATTTTTTTCCATAAAACCTTTAGGATTTTGTGGCTCTATAAGAATAGAAAAATGCACTCCCATGAGAAATTTGTCATTAGTATCCAATTCACCAAAAAATCTTGAATAATCATATATAACAGTTTGAAATCTAATTTAAAAGTAAGATCTATTAAGTTAGAGGGTTGTAGAGTTTGATGATTAGGAGATTTTCCCTCCACTAAACTGAAACCTACAGTATTGGTGTACACTGAATATATTAGGTAGTGTCCAGGATGAAACCAGGAGGAAAAAGTGAGAGATCTCAGATACCCTACATTAACAAAAAAAATACGTGTGGATGTGGCTCTAAAGCAAAGGATCTAATCTGGTTGTCACTTCTGAGATCTATGTAATGTATTTATGTTTACACCTTATGTGTGGAATAACAAACAATATGTAAATTATAGCAATATGTAAACTATTGTACATTAAAAGGGAATTCAAGTTCCATTTCTCACTACCTCTCTCCTGGCTTGTTATGATAACCCCCTAACTAGTAATTCTGTTTCATCTATCTCCTCCCTCTTATCTAAATTAGACCCACATATATTATTCTTTTTAAATCACAGTATGATAGATAAAATTTTTGCCTCAAATCCTTCAATAATATTAGGTATTAATACATCCTCCTGTCTTCAACCTGTCTGTATAGGCTTATCTTCCACACTCTGCAATTGGCATAAAACTCCTATTGTTGTCTGTATATATTCCATGTTTTCTTACCTTCAGGCTTTTGATCACATTACTCTTTTGTTCCTGCTTGTTATTTTCTCTACCCTCTGTTTACTTTCTTCTATCACCTCAATTTCTGGTTATTCTTTAAAGCCAAGTTTAAATAACTTCAATTTCATGGCCCTTCCCTTACCTTCATGGAAAGTAACTGTCTTCTCGTCAAAGAATTCTCTATGATACATTGCCTATGCTTCTTTTATAGCACTTACCACATTTTCCATTTTATTATTTATGTATATCTACTAGATTATAAAAAAATGTGAAGGTGAACATTATATCTGAGTCATTTAGCTCAGTGTTTGCATAGTAACTGTACATAAAATGAATGAATAAATATATAAAGTGAAAACATATATTACTTTTATACGTACCAAGAGAATTCAGGCTTTATCCCTGTACACAAGTCACACTGAGTATTTACCTGACTTGAAAAAAGAAGTCTCATTGTGGAGAAAAATATAATTAGTATTTACTTAGTTATTTTCATTTAAAATTGTTTTCCACAGTAACTGAGCTTCAGCTTTGGGCTAGGAGCATTTGATGAGTAGTTTGTGAATTCAAGATTGATAGGACTCTTCTGCTAATTTTTCCAAGAAGTGTGGTATTTGCTTTTGAGACAGAAGGTGTAAGAGTATAACAAGTAGAGAGCATAAAAGAAACTATATCCAAAATTTGTATAAGCCTATGATAGTTTATATATAGAAGTTTGTGTTGAATTCTTGTCCCCTCCCTCTTAAGGAAATTTATCTACTACGAATTTCCAGAAGTTGCTTTTAAGTGAAAAATAATTTCTGCCATTGTACTATTGTTTTTTGCAAATGACTTAAGCACCTAGAATAAATGAGCCTATTTTTCAGTACGAGGTGATGACATAAAGGAAAATGATGAAATCAGTCATAAACTATACCTTTAGAATAGCCTGAAGGACTTTTCTTTCAACACAATTGGTATATTTGAGCTATGACAAAAAAGTTTCCTGGCTAAAAAAATAGTCATTTCTTTTCATTTTAGCATGGGAATGAATTATTTTTCCTTAAATATATATATATATATATATATATATATATATATATATATATATATATATATATATATATATACACACACGCACACATATATATATATATATATATATATATTAGTTTATTTTCCAAATAAATACTAAGGGCAGCAAAATTTTGTAAAACTATTAGTCTCTATGTTACACATGACAGCAGGATGAAACTGTGAACCAGATGATCCAAGTTGTACTGAATCAGCCACTGAATTAAATCTGTGGCCTTGGTCAATTCATCTGAATACTTTCTACCTCAAAAATTTTTTGAAATCTGGGGATTAGTCTTTAAGAGTAACTTTAAACTTCTCTGAGGAGCCACACAGTGTTTTGCAGAGTCCCTTTAGGAACTTACTGGAAAGGAGAAGCCTAGTGTGACAGGCACCACTGTTTATTTTATTTTATTTTATTGAAATACAGTTGCTACACAATATTATATTGGTTTGAAATATACAACACAGTGGTTCAACAGTTACACCCGTTATTAAATTCTCACCCCAACTAGTGCAGTTACAATCTGTCAACAAGAGAAGATGTTACAGAATCATTGGCTATATTCCCCATGTTGCGCTTCCATCTCCATGACCAACTTATATTATGATCGAGATTTCTGCAGGCACCACTGATTTTAATATATTTGTCCTCTGTTGTAATTATGTATTAACAGTCGCTTTGAAATAGGTTTTTGGCAGAAACAAAAACAGCAATAAAAAATAAAAATTCCCTCAATTGAATCATTTCCAGGTTTCATGCATCAATAATCTCAAATTTTTACCTCTCTCTGGAGCATGGAGAGTAGCAGGTAAAAATAATTATTATTTGGTTTATTTTATTCACTCATCAAACATTTATTGATAAGTTTTCTACATGTCAAGAGCTGTGTACAGTGTTGTAGATATCCAGTATTGGGAATGACAGACACACAAATACCTAAGGAAAAAAATCCATGTGATAGGTGTTATTCCAGAACTATGAATACAGTGCCCTTAAGCATATAGGCAGAAACTATATACTTCATATGCTTTATGTACCTGCCAGGTGAAGAATCCATAACAGCAGACTAATCCATGTTTGTTTTAATTTCCGTGATTTCAGGTTCGTTTTAGAACTGAAGCATGTTTCATTTCAGGACAATTAAATTTGAAGAAATACTATTTTGAAACACTTTTAATTTTTAAAATCATCACCACTCATTCATACATTACTCATTTTATTACAGTATACCATTTTTAACCTTGATAAAAAAATTACAGCGCATCAAAAGTCCATAGTTTCTAAGAAGTATAGAAATTGTTGTGACACAAGCATAAAAATGGAAACATTTATAGTTGTTATAAATAATTCAGTATATAAATATGTATGTCAAAGTCCAAGTGAAATATCCATTAACACATGAACACTCTTAAAAGTGTATTGGTATAATTTAACTATTATGGTGCCAAGTAGTAATGTTTAAACCACCTCTGAACAGTGCTTGCAATCTACCTTCAGTATTTACTAGAACAACTTCAAAGTAAAAAGAATTACTACATTAAAAAAGAAATATAAAAGTCTCTGGTTCTGTTTCTCTGGCAAACCCTGAATAATACATACTTTAAGTCCCTTAGGGTGCTGACCATGTTGTAATAGTTTGAGCAAAAAATCTGGCCCATGCTAAAAAATCATTCAATTTATATGAGATGTGATATAATGATGTAGATTTTGAAAAGGCAAATACAGTATGATCATAATAATAGAATGAGCAGATATACTTCCAGAGACAAGAAGCCATTGGGTGAAAATGTAGGCCAAGTAACATAGGACTCATTCATGCCCTACAATGCTATAATTCTCAAGAAAGACTATCTGGCCTCTCCTTACCCTTCCTCTTCCTGAATTATCATGGAAACACGGGTGGATATTCTATAAAAGTTCCCAAACTGGTTGAAGGGGGGTAAAATTGGAGAACTGTTGACATCTATTGACATATCCACCTGTAGTGGAGAAGAAATGACTTGAGTGATATATATTATTTTTATAATTATTATTGATGATTATTAATAGGTTCTTTAGTTCCCAAATAATTTTACACTGAATGCTGCTGTTTTTTCCTTCTTTTTTGTATTCATACTCTTAGTAGGAATATAGTTATCCTAAGATGTTGAACTTTCAGAATAAGAAGAGCTCATTTGAAATTCTAAACTCTCTAAACTTGAAACATATTTCCTGTGATTTTTTCAGGATTTGGTAAAATTGGACATTACCTCATTGTTTGCTTTCTCAGAAAACATGTTATAAGAAAAGAAAGAAAAAAATAATCGAGGAAAAAAAGTCCACAGTAGCTAGTAGCTGTTTTTCAGTTAACACTAATATATTTAGATCTCTTTAAAAAAAGGATATTACATAAAAGATACAATTGAAGCTCAATATGCACACTGTTCTGATCCATTTTCCTCCCTTATTCCTTATACATATATTTTACCATATATATGTTTATTATAAATATCTACCTATTGGCTTGCATTCTTAAATTTTATATATGACATGTATTACTCATGTATGTGTAAAACTTCCTTTTTTCAATTAACTTTTTTCGATGTTTGCCATAGTTATATACATACATCCGGTTTATGTACTTTTTTTGCAATAGAGTATTTCACTTTACAAATACATCACAAAAATTTTATTCAATTTGGTCATTTCTAATTTATTATACAAACAACTTGCATAGTTCTACTAACATATTCTTCATGCACATCTCAGTAAAATATTATTTTAGTCAATATTTTTTTACATATCTCATCCCATACTGAGACCTTTAAAATTGTGTCAATTTTCAAGTTTGTGAAAACTGATTCAGATGACTTAAAGTGATTATATTTCCTAAATATTTTAGTTAAAACTACATGACATTAGTTTTAAGACCTACACTGAGTAGTTTGCCCAGATAATTACAACCACACATTTACACATACAAGCATGTAACCTGATTTTTCTACTTATTTCTACTTTCTTAGTTATGGATGTACGGTGGAATTTGATTATGTGAAACTTCCTAAAGAAATCGACGAAGAGGTACTGTGTTAAGTATTCATCAAGCAAGGGCACATGTTTTTTAACAGAGTAGTAGAAGATGATTTTAAAATAAAACATTTAATCAACTGTACTTTTAATTTTTTTAGCCAGAAAATCCAAGAAATTTAAAATGAAGAATGATCCCATATACCCTGCAAATTCTTTTTCATAAGAAGTCAGATACTCTTTCAGTATAAATGATCGTATAGCTGCTTCCTGTAAAACTGTAGATTCTATATGAATTTAGTAACAGCATATACTTTTTTCTTCAGGTATAACATCAAATCTACTTATATTTGTATTTCTTAACTCTCACATGAACTTCCTATATTTTTGAAGTTGATTTAGTTTTTATATTGATATATTTAAATTTTAAATCCAATCATATCAAACCCCATGTAGTCACTTTTCTCTTTTTTAGGTGCTTCACATGTGATATCTATTTGTATATAGTTTTTAATCCCAAGGTAGCTTTGAAATTTGTATAATGTTTCTTTCTTTCTCTTTTTTTTTTTTTTGGCTGTTGTTTAAATTTGGCATATGGTCACAGTATATGTTAGTAGTTAATAATCATTTCATCTTCTTCAATACATTAGAGCATATTTGACACAATGATTATTTTCCAAGGGGAGTATGTTCTTATGTTAAAGTAGGAGGAAATGTGTAGGTATTATTCCCAAGGAAGATATTCATCAGGTAGGAAGTATCTAATTCAACTTTCTGTTTCTCTTTTATTTTAAATCATACCACTGAGATATTATGTTATGTCTTCTATAGTTGTAATTTCTGTGGATTGTGGCAGTCTCTGTGTAGGTAAAATGCTTTATACTTGGGGCACACAAAATATTTAAAATTTTATATATTCAAGTAGTAGTAAACATTGCTCCAACACATAGTATTTTAATTTATGGACGTGTATTTCCTTTAGGTCTCCTGGCCAAACATAAAATAAACAGATTTTTGTGTTCCCTCTGTGAAAGATCAATAAATAGCAATGTACAATTACAACTCACAATACTCACATCACTAAATCAAAGTGTGCTTTCTGGTTAATGTCAAAGATTGCAACTTTCTACCCATCACAGTCTGGTAAGGAGCTTTACCTTTAATTGCACTATACTCACACAGGATTCTTGACCAATTTTATAATAGTCTGCTGTTGGGGATAGATAGTTATAGAGAATCAAATTTGTTTTATTCTATGTCACTATTTAAAAATGTGATAAATTTGAAAGGGTCTTTGTGTGACTGTCGATTTTATTCCAACAACCCTCTTTTGGAAGCAAAAATATATTTTGGCTCAAGAATGAAGCTAAGGTTTCCAATTTGTGCTGAAGGTCACTATTCAACACCAAAATATTTTTGTTTTTCTTGTTGTCTGAAAACTCAAGAAATAAAATTGACTAAGAATAAGGAAAGTGGCTTGTTATTTATGGAGATGGTTTTCTACAGTTTGTAATTTAAGGGCTTCCTTGACCAAAATATATTCCTAAAATAGCTATTTTCTTGTTATTTGAGTTCAATTATTAAATCATCTTGCTTCAAAAAATAAGTAAAATATGTGAACGGTATTTGGCTAGTTAAGTATATTATGATGTCTGACAAATCTCTCCTTTCTGTTGAGGACACAGAGACCAGAATAAATAGATGCATCCTCATTTATTATAAGGGGAGAATTTTTTCTTGTTCAAATTTGGACAAATTTGAATTGCAGTTTCCATGCATGCAATCCATGTTTATGTGAGATAATAAATTTATAGCATTATAAAATTAACCATATAATATGTTGTTTATAAAAATAGTTTGACATTTATAATGTCTCTGTCAATTGTTGAAGGCTATTATTAAATAGTTCCTTATTGCATGATGTCTTTACAGTGAAGGTCAAACAATGGCCCTAAAATATAGTAACTGGTTATTGTAAAGTTCTGATTTAAAACTGATAGTATTTCAGTTTTCTAATATTCTCTCATATTTCATGGACAGAAACTACTGACCACTAAATGTTGTGAATTATTCTCTAAAACCACTTTTTGCCCTCACCTACTTAGAGATTTCTTTAAGGCTTCTTGCTTGTAAAATCATTTGTATCTTTAATATGCCATTAATTGTAAACCTACCCTTTCTAAAGAAGCCCTCACTGGGAGTATTAATTTATATTTAAGTGCACACACACATCCATTCTCACTGAATTTAAGTAAATAGGACAAATTGTACCATCACAGATGTTTTGTCTGAAATTTTTTAATCACCGCATTTATTAGGATATTTAACTTAATTAGGTCAAATTTTTAACCATTCAAATATCTTTTGAAACAAAGCAAAAGAAACAAAAAACCTCCAGTCTCTGCTGAGAAATTTAACAAAAATGGTTTTCAACTCTGAGAGCAATGGTGAAATCATGGGACTCAGAGAAATCTGTATTCAAACCCTAAATATCAAATCCAATTTGCTGAAATTATTAACAATGATTTACAAAAACAAACAGGAGGGCAGTCTTCATTTTTTCACTTACATACTGATTTTTTCTCTTTAAATATCTGTTCTGTCACAGCTTCTTTCTGTGTAAAGAATCTTATATTGAAAAGAAAGCAATACTGGAACTTAATTCTCCTGTTGTTACTAACTGTAAGAGCAATTCAATTCTCAGTTTGTCTACCTTCTTCCCTGGTGGTTAGTGAGATTCTAGAAGTTAGATTAATGACTAAGGATTGATGTTTAAGGATTCTGCTGGTCTCAGTCTCTATACTAGAGTCTTTGCTTCACACTTCTATTTGCTTCTTTTTCTTCTTCCTTTCTTTTTTTAAAATCCAGCTGCTTCTTTCCTTTATATCTATTCCATTAAAATGCTGCATTTTTCTGTTATTCTCCTACCTTCACCCCATTTATATGATAAATCACTTTGAGGAACTATTCCACACTCCATTCTCAAACATTCATATAATATCCTTTGCTAAATTGTAGAACATGATCTTCTCATCTCCAGCATTTTTTCCTATCCTATCTTACAATTTAGAATCTGTCATGAACAAACCAAGAATTAGGGCTGTCGTAGCAAGAACCAAAGAAATGGGAAATGAATGAAAACAATATACCTATGATTTAAACTGCTTTCATTGTGCCATTTCTGTTAGTAGCAACTTACCCTCACAGTGTTCTGAGAAGGGTTTTGCTGCATTCTTTTCCCTATCCTAATCTGAATTCACAGTCTTCAGATCATCTCAGTTTAGTTAAGAGAAAGGTTATTCTCCTTAATATTAAATGTAAAGCTGTAGCCTTCCATACCAGAGGGTTTTAGTAGTTAAATTAACTTTTTACTGAACTCACTTTAGCACACTCTAGATGAATTAGGACAATATTTTAAACTATTTTCTTCTGTAATGCTAACATTGTGTGTAAGTTTTAAGAATGTCAGAACTCCTTAAAAAAGGTAATGTGTAAATCTGATGTATCACATTCAGTCAACCACCATTTGATAACGTGTCTGGCTCCAAGGAATCAAAAATGAAAAAGACAAGTTTGTTGATCTCAAGGAACTTAAAATCTTGTTTGGGAGCTAAAAATGTAAGCATGTAAATATTTAAAGGATTGATTTATTTAAAAATAGGTGTATGTATAAAATAGAGTGCTTGTACAGAAAAATGCCCAATTCTTATAGAAGTTAAGGGAAGTACTTTATAGAAATAAACTTTCCTGGGCAGAATTTTGAAAGATAAGAATGAATATCTGTCGGAAAAGGAGTAGAGAGGGAGGTAACGGAAATTTCAGGTAGAGAGAACACATAGAAATTCAAAAACACATGATTAATATCAATAATAGATTTTATTAGAGAAAATTTTGAAATGGGATTACATATATACAAAAACAGGAAAATACCATACTCCCAGTACAAGGTATCATTTTACCAGATTGCTTAATTTGTTTGCCTCTTGGTATCATGGAACACATTTAAAAAATTATTTATATAGAGTCATACTTCAACAGCAAGAAAAAAACTTGGGTAAGCATGTGAATGATGTGACACTTTCTTTGTAGTTTCATCAAAATCTTCATTGGAGAAGAGCTTACATTCCCCTCATTGGATCTTTCCTTTTAAAAATATCCAATAAATATTTATTTGTAGTTCATAAAACATCATAATCTTGTTCTTTTGAAAATCCTGTTTGACATGTCCTTCTGTTTAGTCTTGGTATTAAATTGGGTGCCAATAGAATAAATAATGAGATTTTGAGATATTAATACAGAGGTCAGTTCAGTTTCTACCCATTTTCACTAATATGAAAAGCATCTAACACATGTGCATGAATCTTGACTTATAAATGTGGTGATAAACAAATAACATTGTAAATTCATTAATTTACATCTATTGGACCTTAGACAATATAGACAAAAGAATCATGTATGAACAGAAGGTTGACATCCTCATAACACCCTTTTGTATTATTTTCATCATTTAGATTTTCATTGCCTTTAAAATTTTGCATGGATTTAATCTTCCTCTCCTTATGTTATAATTAGTTCTGTTATTTTCCTCTTTATAATTGTTTTTCAGTTTTGCTTCTAAAATTTTTTTCTATATTTCACTCCAACCTCCAAACCTCTTTTCTCGGTTAAACTTTTTTTTTCTGTTTAACCAGTTAGACTGTATAGCTTTTAAAATTCATTCTCCATTCTCTAAATTTTTAATATTTATGAAACTAGGCCTAAAATTTCCAATTTTTTATTTTGATTAGTGATATTTTAGGAGCCCTTTAAGCATAGTATGTCTCAGAAATGAGTGATGTCGAATTATCATATTAAAGCATTAATTATGTGAAATGTAAATTTAACATTTCATATTAATATAAAATTACTTAATGTATGGTAGTTATTATGTTAAGGGTTTCCATCATTGGTTAATTTAATCCTTCAATAACAACAGTGAATAGGTGCTATTAGCTGAATACTTTAGATAAGAAAATTAAGTAACTTTTACAAATTCAGTCAGTTTGTATATGTAGCAGAACTGGAACTGGATCCTAGTTCTATCAAAATCAATGAAAGTCCTAAATAATATACTTTATAAACGTCTTTTATGAACAATATTTGGTTATTATTAAAGTATATTAACCAGTCAGGAAAATTCCTAGTCAGAGACTGTCTTGCCTGAGGGTTTCAACCCTGGGCAAGTTCACTGTGGATTTCGTGAGACAGAGAAATGACAATGGAAGTTCTTGGGGTAAAAGTGTTTATACCCGGCTTTATTCTCATGGAGGTAGGTCAAGCACTAGAATCACGTCTGCATCCAGCAGTCTGCAGGTCTGTAATCCTCTGTCTCTGCCTCTGCCAGAGCTCTGGGCAGAGCTTTTTACATAGGGACTCAGTCAATAATATCTCATTGTCTGTAGATGTGGAAGCAGTAGCCTAGCAGCAGGCCAATTACATCATCAAGTAGTTTAGGTTTAGGTGAGAATTTGGCCATAGGAACTTCAATTTTCCCCTCAGAGATTTATCTCTTTGAAAATGTTTTCTTTAGTTTCAAGATATTTTATATTCTATTTTCAAAAACAGTTATGAAAGAATAGGTATGTTTTTATTTGTAAGATAACATCTACTGCCAGTATTGGAGCCATCCTGTAAGAAGGAAGGTTAGAGTAATTCATAGTGTGTCAGGAGGAGAGTTATAGAAAAAAGGCACAAAGAAAGAATAAAACCTAACAAGTGAAAAACCCAAAAGCCATATCAAAAATATAATGGTTTAGAGGATAACCCCAAATAAATCAGCTTTAAGGTCCCCGTAATTTTTATTTTCTTTGAAGATATGATTAAGAGTTAATGAAATATGTTTGTAGTTTAATAAAGCATACCTGAGGAACCTTAATCACACAGAAAATTTAATTATTTCCTGAATTACTTCCATAGTAGTAAAAGCTCAAATTATTTTAATAAGATAAAAATTTGAAACTGCAATAATATTAACAAATTAAGGATTCACTGATTTTCTTATATTCTAGGAAATTGTTTTGCCCAGTGGGTTTCAGGCCCAGGCAAGTTCACTATGGATTCAGTGAGACCATGGAATGACAATGGAATGTTGTTGGGGTAAAAGGGTTCATTACCCAGTTTGGACTCCCAGTGATAGGTCGAGCAATAGAATTATGTCTGCATCCAACAGTCTGCAGGTCTGTAATCCTCCTTTGTCTCTTCCTCCACCCAGAGCACTGGGCAGATCTCTTTATAAAGTGACTCAATCAATAATAGCTTACTGCCTATGGGTGTGGAAGCAGTAGCTGAGCAGCGAGCAGTTACATCATCAAGTAGTTTAGGTTCAGATGAGGATCCTGTCCATAGGAACTTCAATATTCCCACAGAGATACATTATATATATAGAAAATCTTTAGTTGGTAATATATTCTAAACCTTACTGAAAGTGCAGATGTGTCATAGATATACTAAAATTTTGCTTAGAAAGCATTTATAGAAATAGGTCCACATTTTTTATCCCAAATAAGAGAATAGAAATAACTATATTCTCATTTGTATTTATAAAGGCTCCAACTAGAAATTCAAAGTTATGATTGGTAGTGGACTTTGAGTTTGGGAGTCAATATTCTCAGAATACTTAATTTCTCTCTTATTTATTAACTAAAAAAATGAAAAAAAACTTCCATAAAGATAGGCAGAAAAAGGCAAGCAATTTTCACTTTGATTTTAATCCCCAATGAAAAAGAACTCAAACATGGCTCAAGAGTAATTTAGAATTTTAATTTAAATATAATAGACATTTGATAAAAGAAATAATACCAATCACTAAGTATTAAAATAATGTAAACTTTTATTCATGTCTGAAAAAGAGAGATATAATTTTATTTCAGTAATATCAAGGAAAGTCCTTATCTCCTCTTAAGAGACTATGTTTTGTGAAATCTAAGTATAAAGAATTGCCTGGAATTGCATCGTAGGTTTCCTACGACCTAACCGTGGAACAAAGTCTTATCCCAAACTGAAATGTATTGGAAACAGAAAAAGGGGCTATAAGCAACAACTAGTTGAAATATTTCAAAATTACATCTTCATTGGTGAAGACTGAGTTTTAATTGTTGATCTGCAGAGCATTCTGCTGGTGATCCTTCAGTCACTTCAGTCACCCAGACCTAAAGACTAATACACTGAAATGTTCCATTAATCTAAACAAGGTTGAAGACCAATGATCTTATACAGTCCTTTCACTTTGTAGGTGACTAAACTGAAGGCTTGTGTGATTCAGTGATTTAACCACAGTCAGTGAGCTTTTCCTTCATACCATGCTGTGTAATCTAGATAGTAAAATTTGTGTTTTTAAAATTTTATCTGGAAATATGTTTATGATAATTGTAAATGAGCAACAGAATAAAGCAAAAATAATTTACACGTGCATTTTTAACAGCTTCATCATGGTATACATGCTATACAAAAACTAGTTAAATTAGACAATTTGATACATTTTGACATGTATAAACCATAACCACAATCAAGGTGTAATGATCATTTCCCCACAAATTCTCTTTTGCCTCTGTAATTATTCCCTCCCACATTTCTTGTTTGCAGCTGTATCCCCAGGTAAATGTTGATTATCATTATATATATATATATATATATATATATATATATATATATATATATATATATATATATATATATATATATATAAAACCATACAATATATATCCCATTTTTAGTCTTGTTTCTTTAATTCAGCATAATATTGGGATCCATCTGTATTTCTGTGTTTAATATTAGTTCATTGCTTTTTATTGCTGAGTGGTATTCCATTATAAGGTTATACTATATGTTGCTTACTCTTTCACATATTGTTGGACATTTATATTGTTTCCTGTTTTTAGCTATTTCAAATACAGCTTCTATGAGCATTAGTGTTCAAGTTTTTGTATGGATATATGCTTTTGTAAATTTTGGGCAAATGCTTGAAGTAGAATGGTTGGTTCATATACTAGATATATGTTTAACTTTTTGAGAAGCTGCCAGTTTGTTTTAAAAAATAGTTACACCATTTTACTTACCCACTGGTAGTACATGAGAACAACAGTTATTCCATTTCTTCACCAACATTTGGTGTGGTGATTCTTGTCAATTTTAGACATTATAATAGGTACACAGTGGTGTCTCACTGTGGTTTTAATTTGCATTTCTCTAATAACTAATTATGTTGATTTATTTGTCTATTTGATTTGTTTGATCTTGTATCCTGAAACCTTCCAAAACATTTTGTAGTTTTAGTGGCTCTTTTGGTAGATTCTAATGTATTTTCTTCAGATATGATCTTATGACCTACTGGTAAATTATTTTCTTTCTTCAGTTTTGAATGTCATATTTATTTTTCTTGACTTGTTGCATTTTCTAATACCTCCAGGACAATGCTGAAGAAAAGTGATGAGAATGAGCATTCTTAACTTGTTGCTTATCTTAACAGGAATGTATTTAGTCTTCACCTTTAAGTATGTGAGCTGTAGGTTTTATGTAGATGCCATGTACATGGCAGATCTTTTATGAGATACATAAACATTTAGAATTGTTTTGCCCTTTTAAATTGCCCCTTTATCATTGTGGATTACCCTGTCTATATCTAATAAATAATAACTTGTTCAGATATGGTAATATTATTCATTCAGAGATATGTACTTTGCCTGATATTAGGTAATCCAGCCTTTTTTGATAGCACAATCATGAAATCTTATTTTCTATACTTTTATTTATTACACATTTGAAATTTATATGTAAAGTGTATTTCTTGTAAGTAGTGTATAGTTGGGACTTGCTTTTTTTTCTTAATCTTAATCCAGTCTAAATTTCTCTTTTAATTTGATTAAGATCTTTGGTATTGAAACTAATTTTTTGATGTAGTTCAATTTAAAATTCCATCTTGCTATCTCTTTTCTGTTTTTCCTGCCTATAATTTATTCTCTTGTTCTGTTTTACTTTTTAATAATTGATCATTTGTTTTATGATTCTAGTTTGCCTTTTGGTTGACTTATTTGTTGGCTTTTTTCTATTATTTTAGAGGTTGCCTTCAAGTTTATAATATTCATATTTAATTTATCATAGTCTACCTTTAAGTGATATTATATCACAAAGAAGCTTATATTATTATTTACTCAATTTTTTTTCTTTTGGTCTGGGTGCTATTGTTACCAAACATTTTACTTCTAGATACAACACCACACTACATTATTTTTCTCTATAAACAGACAGTTGTGTTTTAAAGATCTTTAAGTAATATGAAAATGTGTTATGTATATATACACAGTTATCATTCCTAGGGCTTTTCATTTATTTGTGTCAATCCAGATTTCTATTTTGGATTATTCCTTTATTCCTGAAGGTCTGCCTTTAACATTGTTTATAATGTGGTTCTGCTGGTGATGAATTTTTTAATCTTTTGTGTGTCTGAATATATCTTTATTTTGCCTCTATTTTTGACTGTTATTTTCACTGTGTAATTATTAGTTGGTAGTTCTTCCAGTAATTTAAAAGTGTGGATCTTTTTTCTTCTGTCTTGCATTGTTTCTGATGATAAATCAGCTTGTTTCTTATCTTTGTTGCTCTATTTATAATGTGTCCCTTTTTCCATCTAGCTGCTTTTAATGTTCTTTTTCCTTTCAAGCAAATTGATTATGATGTACCTGTGTTAATTCATTTCGTATCTCTTCTGCTTGGAGTTTGTTAAGTTTTCTGGATCAGAGGGCTTATAGTTTTCATTGAATTCAGAAAAAAAAATGAAGCAATATATTGTTTTGCTCCTGCCTTCTTTGTGGACTCTGACTTCACAAGTATAGATGTTTTAAAAATTTTCTACAAGTAACTAATGCATACTCTATTTTATTTTTTGTTATGTTTTTCTCTTTTTCATTTTGAGTCATTTCTAATTGTACTTCTTCAAGTTTACTCATCCTTTCTTCTGAAAACTGTTCTGAGTACTCCACTTAATGTCCACTTAATGTTATGAGGTTTTCCTTTGTTAAGATACTCAGTGTTTACAGCTTTAAGTAAGCCTTGGTGAATTGTTTGTCTGCACCTCTCATGTGTTTCTTTCTCCAGCTTTTGACAGTTTATACACACACACACACACACACACACACACACACACACACACACACACACACACACACACACACACACACACATGTGTGGGTCTGTATTCTGCAGAGTGCTCGAAGGGGAGTACTCAGGGTGTAGGCTGGACTAGGGCAACTGTGGGGCTCATTTTTTTTGTTTCTTGTCACTCAGGTACCACTGTCTTCTGTAGCTTGATGTTCAATAAATAAGAACTGTTGATTCATATATATTGCTGAGTTTTTAGTTGCTTTGCTAAATCTGGTCCCTGTGACTCCATCTTGGCTGGAAGTGAAAGTGCCTCACACATGTATATTTTTTAATTTTACAATTTTTTCTTATTTGGAAAATCTTTCATTATTTTTCAAAACTCTTCCATTAAAGTTTGATTTCCATCCAGTTGTTAGTGTTATGTGCATTTATCTATAATAAATTAACAATATGTTACTGTACACTTAAAAACTTATTAAGAGGGTAGAGCTCATATTAAGTGTTCTTACCATAAAAAAAGGAGAGGCACAGGAAATCTTTTGGTGGTGGTGGATATGCTTATTACCTTGATTGTGGTAATGCTGTCATGGGTATGCATATATCCAGAAATATCGAAATGTATATACTAATTATATAAATTTTTTATGTATTAACTGTACCTCAATAAAGCTGAAAAAAAGAATAAAAGTCTTTCACTGTTTTCTAGAAACTCAGTGATAATTTGATCTAACAATGTTATCTTTAAATTTTCTCAAGAGATGACTCTGTTATTTATTGCATTTAATACCTTTGTGCAATGTAACTCTATTAAAATATTTCCTTTAATAAAGCATATGCCAAAACATATCATTTAGGAATATAATTACTTATAATCATTTCATTTTTAGAAAAATAAAAGAATAAGACACACTTAATTTTTAAGTATAAAAAGACCTATTACAACACAAACTTATTAAATACTTGATTTACCAACATGTTGCACAGTGTTGGACATATAAAAGATATTAAAAAGTATATATTTGTCTCTATCTTACAATGATGTTGGATCTATAAGATTATGATGAAGCTTAAAGAACAAAACAGTTGTACTCTCTGATTGATAGCTTAGCTAGATTGTCTCAGCATTACACAATAATTTTATGTAGTGATAAATTTTCTTTTCTATTTTAAAGTTACTTTAAGAAACTCAGTGTTTGTTTTACATTAAACATAAGATAGTATTCTAAAAGTTTTGCAAATATTTTTCTCATTTAATCTTCACAACAACCCAATGTTGTAGATTCTTTTATTATCCATAGGGGATAATAGAGCACATAGGGATTATATAAATTGTCTAAGACCATGCAGATAGCAAAATTTTATGGTATGTTGAAATAAAACTGTTATTAGTTTAGATACCCTAAATACTACAGAACTACATATCCTAAATACTGCAGAATCCAATCATGTTCACTGCTTAAAAATTATTAAAATAATAAATATTTTATTAACGTAAAATAAAAATTTGTATGTATCTTAGAACCTGTTTACATTAAAACCAGTAAGTTAAGGTAAAATAATGATAGCGTTCTTTTAAAATATCATGGTATTTAAAGCTTTATTTTTTTGTTTTTATAGTCAACTATTTTATTTTATTTTTATTTATTGAAGTATAATTTGACATACAATATATTAGTTTCAGATATGCAGTCTAGTGATTTGATGTTTATATACTTGTGAAATGGTCATCACAATAAGTCTAGTTATCATCTTCCACTTTACAAAGTTAATACAGTGTTATTGACTATATTCTCATGTTGTATATTATATTACATCTCCATAACTTATATATTTTATAACTGAAAGTTTGTACCTCTTAATCCCCTTCACACATTTCAAAAACCTCCCCACATTTCCAATCACCCCACCTTCCCCTCTGGCAACCACCTATTTGTTCTTTGTAGCTATGAGTCTGGGTTTTTTGTTTTGTTTTGTTTCGTTTTTTTAGATTCCACACATAAGTGATATCATGTAGTATTTGTCTTTGACTTTTCTCACTTCGCATAATAACTTCAAGGTTGATCCATGCTGCCGCCAATGGCAAAATACTTTTTCTATGTCCAAATTTAGTCTTCCATTATGCATATATACCGCATCTTCTTTTTCCATTTATCCAACAACGAACATGTAGGTTGCTTCCACATTTTGGCTATCATACACTGGAAGGTCATGTTATGCCCATTTGCTCCTTTACCTGTTTCTCTTATTCCAAGCTCTTCATCACTGCTTCAAATAATGACTATATAAAGATCTATGATGTACAACATTCTATCCTGCCTGGCACACTGAGTGGGCACACATTCCGGGTGTGACTGAATTTTGTCCTGATGATACTCACTTTGTTTGCAGTTCATCTGACAAAAGTGTAAACTTTTAGGATGTTGGAATAAGCACTTGTGCTCAAAGCTTCTTTGGTCACCAGGATCAGATCTGATGAATAAAATACAATAGATATGCCTCAAAAATTATTTATTGGAGATGATTAGGAAATTTACATCTATGATTGTCTAATTTAAATGTCGAAGTCTTCCAGGCTACTGCGATAAAGAGAACATATACAGTGATTATAATATTCCTTACTTTTCTAACTTATTTAAAAGAAGCATAGCATTTATTGTAGCAGAAACAAATATTGTAGATACAGTATGAATCCTTTCATGTTTTATTGAAAATGCTGTTCATACTACTTGGAGCACTGTCTCCATTCGTCTAATTGAAATAATTGAACTTATCATGGTCAGCCTGAGAAAGTAGTTTCCTATCCTGAATTTCTGATTATTTACAACATATTCTGTTATTTATAAAGTATTCAGTGTTTGATATTCATTTATCTGTTCTGAAAAGAATGGGTGTCTTGCCTCCAGCTTCTCAAGTACACTATGTACACATGGTAATTTAATCCTTTTTGAACATAGCACTTATTACATGTACTCTTGCTCAAAAAAACTGTAGTGAGAAATCTGTGGACTTTATAATCAGACCTGTATTTGAATTTGAGTCTGCTATTGACCTTTAGTGAGCCATGTAACCTCTGTTTGCTTCTTTTTTCTTAACTATTAAACAAAGATAATAATGCTAAAAAAAAGAAATGAAATAATTCTGCAGTGAACATGAGGGGTGCATATATCTTATTGAATTAATGTTTTCATTTTCTTCAGATAGCTACCCAACAATGAAACTGCTGGATCATATGAGAGCTGTATTTTGAATTTTTTTTGAAGAAGCATCGTACTGTTTTCCTTAGTGGCTGCACCAATGTGTATTCACATCAACTATGCATTAGGGTTCCCTTTTCTTCATATCTACTCACCACTTACTTCTAGTCTTTTTGATACTAGCCATTCTGACAAGTGTAAGGTGATAGCTCATGTTTTGGTTTGCATTTCCCTGATCATTAGTGATGTGGAGACCATTTCATTCCATCTGGCCATCTGTATGTCTTCTTTAGACAAATGTATATTTAGAAATTCTGCTAATTTTTAAATTTAGTTGTTTGGTTTTTGTTATTGATTGTAAGAGTTCCTTATATGTTTTGGATCATAAGCCCTTATCAGATATATGATTTACAAATATCTTCTCTAATTGAGTAGGTTGTATTTTCCTTCTATTGATGGTCTTCCTTACTCTGAAGAAGGCTTTTAGTTTAATGTAGTCCCATTTTTCATTTTTGCTTCTGTTTCCCTTGCCTTTCCAGTCAGATAAAAAATAAATCATTGCTAAGACCATTGTCAAAGAGCTTGCCACCTGTTTTCTTCTAGGAGTTTTATGGTTTCAAATCATAAATTTTGTGACCTTAATCCATTTTGACTTATTTTTTGTATATGGTATAAGACAGTGGTCCAGTTTCATTCTTTTGTATGAGTTCTCCAATTTTCCCAATACCATTTATTGCAAAGAATGTTCTTTCCCGATTTTATATCCCCCCTTTTAATAAATTAATTGATAATGTATGTGTAGGTTTATTTCAGGTCTCTCAATTCTGTTATTTGTCTGTGTGTCTGTTTTTATGCCAGTACTATACTCTTCTGATTACTATAGTTTTGTAGTTGAATTGGAAATTAGGGAGTGTGGTATCTCTGGCTTTGTTCTTCATTTTCAAGACTGTTTTGGCTCTTCTGTCTTTTGTGATGCTATACAAATTTTAGAATTATTTGTTCTAGTTCTGTGAAAACATTAGAATTTTGACAGGGATTGCATTGAATCTGTATACTCCTTTGGGTAATGTGGACATTTTAGCTATTGATTCTTCCAAACCATGAACATGGAATATCTTTCCATTTATTTGTGTCTTCTTTGAGTTCTTTCATTACTGTCCTATAGTTTTCAGTGTACAGGTCTTTCACCTCCTTGGTTAACTTTATTCCTAGGTATTTTACTCTTTTTGATGCAGTTGTATTTGGGATTGCCTTCTTGGTTTCTCCTTCTAGCTGTTCATTGTTTGTGTATAGAAACACAGTAATTTGTTGAGTTTTAATTTTGTATTCTGCAAATTTACTGAATCCATTGTTACAAAAAATTTTTGGAGGAGTCTTTAGTTTTCTATATATACTATTGTATCATCTGCAAATTTTTCTTCCTTTCCAATTTGTATGCCATTTATTTCAATTTCTTGCTTAATTGCTCCAGCTAGGACTTGTAATACTATATTGAATAAAACTGGTGAGAAGCATGCATTATTTTCTCATTCCTGATTTTAGAGGAAAATCTTTCAACTTTTCACATTTGAATATAATAATATCTGTGCCTTTATCACATATGGCCTTTATTATGTTGAGATACCTTCCTATTATACATACCTTGTTGGGAGTTTTTATCATAAATTAATGCTGAATTTTGTCAAATGTTTTTTTGGCATCTATTGAGGTGATCATATGATTTGTATACTATATTTTGTTAATGTGATGAATCATATTGATCAATTTGCAGATGTATTATCCTCACATGCCTGAATAAATCCCACTTGATTGTGTGTATGTGATCCTTTTAATACATTGTTGAATTTGGTTTTCTACTATTTTGTTGAGGATTATTGTATCTATGTTGATCAGGGGCATAGGTCTATAATTTTCTTTTCTGTTATGTCCTTGTTTGGTTTTGGTATCAGGGTAACGCTGGCTCTGCAAGATGAGTTTGAAAGCTTTCTCAGTGTTTCGGAAGAGTTTGAGAACAATAGGTATTAAATCTTCTTTGAACATTTGGTAGAATTCACCAGTGATACCATCTGTTCCAACACTTTGATTTGTAGGGAGTTTTTTCATGACTGATTCAATCTCCTTAGTAGTAATGAGTGCATTCAGATTTTCTATTTCTTCATGATTAAGTCATAGAAGATTTTAAATTTTTAGGAATTTATCCATGATTTTTAGGTCATACATTTGTTGGTGTGTAGTTGTTTATAGTCATCTGTTATGCTTTGTATTTCTGTAGTATCAGTTATAACTTCTCTTATTTCATTTCTTATTTTTTATTTTTTGGAGTTCTTTCTATTATTTTCTTGGTTCGTCAATTTTATCTTTTCAAATAAGCAACTGTTCATTGAACTTTTCTATTGTCCTTTTAGTGTGTATTTGCTCATTTCCACTCTGATTAAAGCTAGCCACAGTAGCCACAACTGATAGCCAAATATGAATGTTTGAAATGTGCTATTGTAAAATGATGTAATTTAAATAGTGTAATCAATGAAGTTCATTTAGAAATGAAGTACTGTTTTTTATTTCCAAGTTATAAGGCTAATTATGTTGATATAATATATACTTTCAAGTGATGGGTGGTCCAAAGCAGACTAAGTGAAATACAGTTATTTGAAACTCTCTCAAATGGCTGAAGAGTAAACTGTAAATACAGACAAGGCTATACTATTTGATTTATCTCACAGAGAAAGAGCAAGTTGTGGGGAGAAGAAGATAATTTGATTGTGTATTTAGTATTCTTGTATGTATAAAGATGTCCTTAAATCTTTTAGGCATATAATTATATTTTTGTAATTATGCAGCAACTCTGGCACTGGACAAAAATCTAACAGAACACTTAAAAAAAATGTAATTGTTTTGCCTTGCTAATGTAGCTCTGATATTTCCATATGTGAAGATACTTAAAGTCCCAATGGTTAAACTTAGTATCATTGCAGAGAGTAGCAGTAAGAATCATAAATCAAGTCATTTAGTTTAAAACAAATGGACAGATAGATTTTTGTAGTATAAAGGTAGTGTCCAGTGACCCAGTTTTTGGCATATTATTGTCAGGGTTCACTCTAGGTTTTCCAAGTAATGTTTTTCTGCCTACTGAGCCAGAGATAGCATGCTCTATTATGTGAATTTATGCTTGAATAACTTTAATATGTGAATCCATTCATCCTACTCACCATTCATCACTCTAACCCTCTAGGGCAGGTAATACAAACACACAAATATATTTTGGTTCTTCTTTAAGCGTCATAAATGCCCTGGGCTATATTTTGGCTTTAATATAATTTGTAATTCCTTAAAAAGATAAATACTTTAAATTACATTTCTGAAAGAAACTTACAGTTTTCAAATATTTTTCAAACCACTGAATTTATTTATTTATGTATTTATTTTTATTGAGGTATCATTGATATACACTCTTATGAAGGTTTCACATCAAAAACATTGTGGTTACTACATTCACCCATATTATCAAATCCCCCACATACCCCATTGAAGTCACTGTCCATCAGTGTAGTAAGATGTCACAGAGTCACTACTTGTTTTCTCTGTGCTACACTGTCTTCCCTGTGACCCCACATACACCATGTGTACCAATTGTAATACCCCTCAATCCCCTTCTCTCTCCCTCCACACCCACCCTCCCCCAGCACTCCCCTGTAGTAACTGCTAGTCCCTTCTTGGAGTCTGTGAGCCTGTTACTATTTTGTTCCTTCAGTTTTGCTCTGTTGTTACTCCAAAAATGAGTGAAATCATTTGGTACTTTTCTTTCTCTACCTGGCTTATTCACTGAGCATTATAACCCTCTAGCTCCATCCATGTTGCTGCAAATGGTGGGATTTGTTTTCTTCTCATGACTGAATAGTATTCCATTGTGTATATTACCATAACTTCTTTATCCATTCATCTACTGAGAGACACTTAGGTTGAATCCACTAAAATTTTTATATAGATATACACACATACATATGTACATATATATTCTCACATGCCTATAAAATGCATTCTTGGGATAATAGTTATATCTTTTAAAGGAAAACACAAGCCTTGGAAATAGTTTATACTCAAAAAGTATTTGGTGAGTTAATTACTGAATAAATAAATGAAACTACCCATAAAATTATTCAAAATAACAAAAAATGAATTGCATCCCATCCAATATGACAGTTAAAACAATCGCCTCTTTTAATAAACTGCAGCTACTGTATCTTTGGTGTTCTTTACTACCAAACTTTCATTTATACATTTCCCTTTTCCTGTAGAATGTGGGCATATCTTTTAAGCACCACTACTCAATCCACTACAATCCTCCTTTCCTTCTTCTGAGCTTTCTTCAAAACCCGTATTTTGAAACACACTTATGCTTAGAGCTCCCTACCTAAATGTGCTCCCTTCCTATCGCATTGTAACCCTTAGAAAACAGCATGTCTGTTCCAGATATTTCCAGCATTGAAGACTTTCCATCTAATGTTTCCTCTTTGGTATGTAGTTATCTGAGGTCCTTATAATCAGATAATGGTGACAGGATTAACCATCAATGTGATAGAATCACTTCACTATACACAGGCAAATAATATAAGAATTGCAGTGGAAGAGAATATTTACTAATTAATTCACTCGTGCTAATTAATACTCATGATTTAAATAATGTATTATTTTATGAAAGTAAATGTTTATTATTTACTCTTGATATTACTTCCTAAATTCTGTTATTACTTCTGAAAATTTTAGAACTGATTTATAGCTGTTTTATTCACCTAAATTTTTATAAACACCTTTTCATATTCTTCTTTTCCTACACCATTTTTAGCTTTTAATAGTGAAATCTATAAAATATAAATTAGAAAATCATGCAGGATTGTATCCTTACAAGGAATGCTTTGATAGTACACACTAACACATCTACATACATTCATTGTTTAACTGATGTACTCACAAACCCAATCTCATACTTGCTCAAGGAATTTTAGTTTTATATAAGGTGTCATCTGAGCTTTTGAGTCAGCTTTCTTCTTTTTAAGTAATGTAGGCATATTTTATCAGTTATTTTTCATGTTGAGGGAAGTCACTAAGCCTAGCTTACTGAGTAAATATTACTGGGTTGAACAAAGATAGAGTAAATCCTGGGCCAGGGTCACCAACCACCAAATACAGGAAGGAATCTGATTTTTAGAAGAAGTTAGACTGACGAGAATTAGGCTTGAGATGGATTAATAATTGTGCATTGAGCATTGACCCCCCTATACAGAATTTTGTTGTTAATAACCATTTGATCAATAAATATGAGAGATGCCCTCTCAAAAAAAAAAAAAGAAGTTAGAAAGCTGAGGATGTCTGATGTCTGATGGGATTTTAAAATGTCTGGAGAATGTATTTGGGGGAAGCAGATAAGAAATGTATGAGTGAGTTTGTCCAACTGAGGTCAGAATAATGAAAGTCATATTTGAGATTTTGGAGGAGTCCTTTTCATATGCTGCAGGGACAGGGTGGTAAACAGGCAACAGAAAAGAAATACCACTTTTAGGATGTTCAGAGTTTAGGGGGTTCAAAATATCAGAGTATCCCTCATCAGGGTCACACCTGATACTGCCACAGATTAGATTACTTTTTAAAAATTCTAAGAAATGGGAAAATTGTACATGAAATGCATAATTGCTAAGCTCTAATAAACTTCAGTACAGCTCTCTGATTTGCTCTGTGAAGGAAAATTAAAGTATGCCAATGGAAAAACAAAATTCTTCCCATATAAACTAACTCATGAAAACTGATTATACAAAATTTGTTTTGTTCTTATTTATATTGTGATGGAACAAGGTTAATTTATGATGGGAAAAAAATTCAAACAGGTAGAGAAAGTTTTAACTAACAATAGTTGCTAAAGCCAATGTTTTTATTCATTTTAAATGTAACTGATATTTATTAGTGCTTATAATGTGCCAGATATTGTTCTAAGTGTTTTGAACAACAGCCTGATGAGACAGGTACAATTGTTTGCTTCATTATGGAGTTGAATCCAAGGTACACAGTAGTTTAGTAACTTACCCAAAGACACAAAAATAGTATAATGAACAAGCAGTAATAGAACTGCCCAAAATGAACTGGATATTAGAGACCACTACTGCAGGTAGGGCATAGATGCCTGCTCCAAACTACATAAATGATTCAGCCATTCACCTGAAGAAACTTATGATCAGAAAAAAAAAGGTAGAGATAAAACATTTTGGATCTCCAGAAACTCTAATAGTAATATATTTCATTAAACACTTTATGAAAGAGAGAAAAAAATATATGGATTCCAAATACTGAAAGACTACATCTATGTAGAATGTTCAGAGAAGACTTCTTGAAGGATTTAATTTCCAAATGGGTCCTATATAATGAAGGTTTAGGATGGTAGAGAGTAATTCAGTTTTTTCAGCAAAGTCAGAGTTAGAATAGAACAAGCTTGCTTGACTAAAGTATAACATGCCATAGATTGAAAAGTCACAGTAGAAAAAAGAATGGAGAGCCAAAGATTCAAGCTAAAAACTCCAGACATTGCCTACTAGATATTGAGATAGTAAGGTAGTTAGGAAGAAAACAGTATGAACTAGATTCTTGGTTAGTCTTACAAACTTTGGAATCATATAGCTTTGACCCAAATCTCATCTCTACTACTTGTGAGATATGATATCAGTCAAACTACCTAATATCGTTATGCCTTATGCTGCTTGCATGTAAATTTAGATAGGTGAAAATATTTATTTCAGTTGTATTATCATGATTACATGGAAAACTTCATGAAGAAGTCTCACTATGATGCTTGCCTTAAATTTAGGAATTATCCATTCATTAAACAAACATTTACTGTTGGGCTATTATAAATTTCATTGTTATTACTAATTTTATTATTATTATTTGATATTGCTAATAACTTGAGGAAGTTTATAGCAAGGATATGTAGAGTCAGTGAAAACGGAGAAAGATAGAAGATGAGCAGACCAATTAGGAAACAGTTTCAGTGGTATTTAAAGGAGATGTAGAAGCTTAAGCTTGAAATATGACAGTGGGGAAAAAAAGAAATTATTGGGAATATTCCAGTGTTTATAATTGAATACATTTCTGCTTACATATTTTTTCTCTATGATTTATATTAGATTTATTGCCAGATGAATTAAATACATTGTTCAGAACAATTAAAAAGAGAGGCAAAATGTTTATGAGGGTATTTGCAATGAAAAAGTATGAAGAAAAGTTAAAAGACTTTTTGAGCCTCAGACTTTATATACATGTTAGTGTATCATCCACTACATTAGTTTTATATTTATTTGACCCATGTAATCTCACATACTAGCTTTCTAAATTTTTGTGGACCTGGAAACAAGATGCCGAGTTATAGGAAAAAATGAGTGTGGTGAAGGTTGATGATGTAAACGTAATGTAGTTAATAATGGTGAAAACTGTGGAATAACAAAGAAGACTATGATAAAGGGACTTTATTAACACCCAAAGTGGATTGACTGACTTGTAATCCATGCATACAAACTTGATTCTCTAAAATCTAAGGTAGTCAATCCAACAATCCAGATGTTATATAATGCTAGTAATGAAAACATTAACTTTAAAAAACCTTTTTTCCTTAAAATCATTTCAAAGCTAAATAAACTCTGTGGGAAGAATCAAATCACCTTTACCAACCCATTGGAAACAGTAAAAAAAAATACGATGAATTTAATATCTTTCTCTTGGGTATACAGCATAAAAAAAAGAAAAAGAAAAGGTACATTTCGTGTAAGCCTCATATTTCATATAAATTGAGTTTCTTATATTTTTCCTTTGATATACACCGTGTCATGTAAAGAAATATAATGGAACTTGAAGCTTTAAAATGATGTTATTTCAATTTGTTTTAAAAAAAATCAAATTCATATTTATGTTTGAGGTTTATTTACTTTCTATTCTTTCAAAAAATATGAAGTATCTTACTGGTTACTCTCTCCCTTTCTCTATCTTAAACACACACACACATGCACAAACACCCCCACACACAAAGAAAGTTAATACAAGAGGAATAATAAGAACAACAATCTTTGACAAGAAGGAAAAAAGGAAAACATATTAACCTTATAAGCTAATATAGTCTATAATTTAGGTTGGTATAGCACTATAAATCTCATTGCAGCCAAGACAACAAAAGAAAAAGGAAAAGAAACAAATTGTATATATTTTATAATAAATATATATCAATATTAAAATGTGTGCTATATATTTAATATGTAATATATTTAACCTATGTATTAATATATATTATACAAATGTATAATATATAGTAATTATATGTAAATAATATAATTTTTTATAATGATGTAATTTATTATGTAAATTATACATTATTCTATTTTAAACATAACCATACAAATAACCTGTAATTAATAAAGTTATATATACATATTGCATATATTACACACACACACACACACACACACACACACACACATATATATATATATATATATATATATATATATATATATTTTCCAAGTTTCTTGGTATATTGAATCTTTTCCTAACTTAAAAAAGTACTTACATGGGAATATTATAAGCCATACAACAATGTGTTGTAAGCCATATAAATCACAGTGTCTTAACTATAAAATAGAGCAAACCACAAAAACAGAATTTGTATAGATGTTTTTTTTTTCTTTTTTTTTTTTACCAAACTAGGTTATAAAGAATTGTAGCCAACTAAACACTTGAACACTTGTGCTTGAACAGAATTTTTATTTTTTATATATATCACATTTTCTAAACTGTTCATGTAATGATGGACTTTTGGGTTGTTTCTACCTCTTGGTTATTGTGAATAATACTGCCGTGAACATGGGAGGGCAGATTTCTATTTCAGATCTTGATTGCAATTCTTGTGGTATATATCCAGAAATGGTATTGTTGGATCATACAATAGTTCTGTTTTTAATTTTTTGAGGGAACATTCATACTGTTTCTCATAGTGCTTGACCAATTATACATTCCCACTAGTACTTTACAAGGGTTCTAATTTCTCCACACCCTTGACAATATTTGTTGTTTTCTATTTTTGTTGTTGTTGGTTATAATGGCCATCCTCACAGGTGTAATATCATATCTCATTGTGATTTGATATGTATTTTCCTCATGATTGTCAAAATCAATGGAATTTTTTCCAAAACAGAAAAAGGTAATAAAATTCATGTGGAATCACAAAGGACTCAAAATAGCCAAAACCATCTTGAGGGGGTGAAAAAAGCTGGAAACCTCAAACTTCCTTATTTCAAGACATATTACAAAACTACACTAGTCAAAACAGTATGGTACTGACATAAAGACAGACACATGGACCATTGGACAGAATAGAGAGCCCAGAAGTAAACCCACATATATAAAGTCAGTTGATCTTCAACAAGGGTGTTGAGAATATACAACAGAGAAAGGGTTGTCTTTTTAACAAATAGTATTGGGAAAACTGGATAGCCACAAACAAAAGAATGATATTTGACTCATAATACACCAGATACAAAAATCAATTCAAAATGAATTTAAGACTTAAATATACCACCTGAAGCTGTAAAATTCCTAGGTAGGGGGAAAATTCATGAAGTTGGTCTTAGCAAAAATTTTTTGGTTATGACCCCAAAAGCACAGCAAAAACAAAAATAGACACCTGAGACTACATCAAATACAAAATTCTGTACAGCAAAGGAAAAATTCAAGAGTGAAAAAGCAACCTTTAAAATGGGAGAAAATAGTTGCAAATCCATATAAGGGGTTAATAACTAAAATATTTAAGTAACTCCTACAACTCAATAGCAAATAAATAAATAACCCCAATTCAAAACAGGCAAAGTGCTTACATATACATTTCTCCAAGGAAGACTTACAAGGGGTAAATAGGCATATGAAAAGATGCTCAACATCTCTCATAGGTTTTAAATTTTATGTGTTGGTACAAAGATACAGCTTAGAGGTATGGATACAGAACATTATTATAAAACACAATTATTGCTTCCTTTTACTATAATTTTTCATATATATTATATCTAAATAGTCAAATTTATTGACATAAATTTGTTTCTAATCTTCCTTTCTTATCCTTTTTGTGTCTGTAGGATCTGTAATGATATATTCTCTTTTATTACTGATATTGATGGTTTTGTATTTTTTCTTTTTTTTCATGATACATATGGCTGTGGGTATATCATTTTTATTGACCATTTCAAATTAGAATCTCATTTTCATTGATTTTGTTTTATTGATTTCTAGTTCATCAATTACTTTATTTGTTTCTTTCCTTCAAACAGAAGTTTTGAGTTTAATTTGTTTACTTTTTTTAAAAGTCACTTAAGGTGGAAGCTTAGGTCACTTATTTAGTGTTCCCTGTCTTTGAATTTAGGTATTATTATGATACAATTTACAGTTCCCTTTATTTTTATTTTTCTAGTGTTCATTTTTATTGTGTGTAGATTGAAATTTCTGTTAATCATACTCCTTATACTGAGAAATTTTCTTACTATTAATGATAGAGCAAGTTTTCTGTCATTGAAGTCTCAGTTTTTAATCTGAAAATGCCTTCAATTCCCATTTTGGAGAGATATTTTCATCGGATGTAAAACTCTGGAATGAAAGTGATTTTTTCTCACTATTTTGAACATATCCACAGTATTATTACACTGTCTTTGTGTTGCATGGTTTCTAATAAGTAGTGTTCTCTGTGATCCTTGTCTTTCTTCTTTTTTTATTATTTTGGCATTATTAATCTATAATTACATGAGTGACATTATGGTTACTAGACTCCCCCCATCATCAAGTCCCCCCCACATACCCCATTAGAGTCACTGTCCATCAGCATAGTAAGATGCTGTAGAATCACTACTTGTCTTCTCTGTGTTGTACAGCCCTCCCTGTGCTCCCCACCCCCTACATTATGTCTGCTAATCCTAATGGCCCTTTGCCCCCCTTGTCCCTCCCTTCCCACCCATCCTCCCCAGTCCCTTTCCCTTTGGTAAGTGTTAGTCCTTTCTTGGGTTCTGTGAGTTTGCTGCTGTTTTGTTCCTTCAGTTGTTTTTCCTTTGTTCTTATACTCCACAGATGAATGAAATGATCTGGTACTTGTCTTTTTCTGCCTGGCTTATTTCCCTAAGCATAATACCCTCTAGCTCCATTCATGTTGTTGCAAATGGTGGGATTTGTTTTCTTCTTATGGTTGAATAATATTCCATGGTTTATATGTATCACATCTTCTTTATCCATTCATCTACTGATGGACACTTAGGTTGCTTCCGTTTCTTGGCTATTGTAAATAGTGTTGCGATAAACATAGGGGTGCATATGTCATTTTCAAACTGGGCTGCTGCATTCATAGGGTAAATTCTTAGAAGTGGAATTCCTGGGTCAAATGGTATTTCTATTTTGAGTTTTTTGAGGAACCTCCATACTGCTTTCCACAATGGTTGAACTAATTTATGTTCCCACCAGCAGTGTAGGAGAGTTCCCATTTCTCTGCATCCTCGCCAACATTTGTTGTTGTTTGTCCTTTGGATGTTTGTCCATACTTACTGGTGTGAGGTGATTTCTCATTGTGGTGTGAGGTATATCTCATTTCTCTGATGAGTAGTGATGTGGAGCATCTTTTCATGTGCCTGTTGGCCATCTGAATTTCTTTTTTGGAGCAGTGTCTGTTCAGCTCCTCTGCCCATTTTAATTGGATTATTTTCTTTTTGTTTGTTGAGGTGCATGAGCTCTTTATATATTTTGGAGTCTTTCTTCGTCTATATGTCACTTATCCCCGTCCCATATTTCCAGCACTCTGAGCTTCATGATTTCCTCATTTCTGCTCATTTTCAGCTGTTTGTCAATGCTCTCTGTAGATGTTTGTATGTTTTTTTGCATTTTTTTGTGTCATCATTTTTCTCCTGTTTGATTTTGTTATCTAGGATTCTTGGATTGGTATTTTTGTTTGTTTGATTTTTGACTTTCATTAATTTTGTAAAATTCCTGATTATTATTGGTTCAAGATATTTCTTTTGCTTATTTGCTCTTCTTCTCAAACCCCAATTTCATATGCATTAGACCATTTGATATTATTTCTTAAATTTTGAATTCTCTGAGTGGCTTTTTTAATTCTTTTTTTTCACCCTCTGTTTTAGTTTGAACAACTCCTTTCGGTCCAGAGTCAGGATCATTGCCTCAGCTGTGTCTATTCTGTTGATAGACTCATTGCTAGAATTTTTAGTCTTTGATACTTGATTTTTATATTTAGCTTAAGGCATAATGTGACACTAATTTGCTAATTAATTCTTGTCAAAATTCTGGTTATGTTCTTACAGTTCTTTTTAGGATATAAAAAGTTGCAAGAGAATGAACATAGGCCCTATATCAATGAGAAAAATCTGAATAAGCTACAGAATTAAAACTTTGTTTGATCCATCAAAGAGCTGAAGTTACAAGAAAATAAGTAATCCAACTTCCCTAGCATATCAATTTGAAATAGCTCAGAGACCCAGTCACAACCTAACTTAACACTCACTCAGAACTGATTCTCACATGTTACCACTGGGTGCTTTTGAGAGAGACTGGAGGTCTGGCAGAGCAGCAGAGAGAGTCCCATCAGTCGTGTGGCATGAATGAATTACTTGATTGCTGCTGAGGGACAGATGTGGAGCTCTATCTACTTCTCTAGATTCTCATATGAAGCCAACTCCTTAAGTCAGTGGGAGATGAGAAACTCACCTCTAGGAACAAGGCAAAACTCCCTTGTTTCTGAGGTCAAAATACATGAAAATCCTCTCTGCCTCTGGGAAAGGGATAAGAAACATTCTTGCCTCTTGGGACTCAGTTAAAGACCCATTAATACTGGGGAAGGGTAGAAGAAAATTCCCTCTGCCCCTGAATCAGTAGTGAGAAATCATCTTGGGCTCAGGAGACTGTACTCTGAAAAAGTAATGATCTGATAATTCTGGGGAAAGGGTCACAAAATCTCTTCCATTCAAAATTAATCACGTATCTAAGGCTAACTATAGCTTCTATGGGGAGCAGGGATAGAAATGCTAAGAAAATTCCAATCAAGAAGACTGAGGAACACAGAGCTTGTCTTAAGACTAAGACTAAACCAGGACAGCAGAGAACCCGTCCAGTTTATACCGTTAAGTCTATCTGTAGTGCCTTCCTCATAGTGGTGTTGTGATGATTATACTAGTCAACGGATATAAAGCACAGTACCTTGGGTGGCTAATGCCTCAGAAAAAATTACTATCAATATAAATACTCCAAGTGCAAAATTAAATATAAAGTGAATATGATTACTACTGCTACTACTATCATTACAAACAGTAATAATAAACGTGGAGTTTAAGGAGGTTTAGATTGCATTTTAGGGTTGATAACTATATAAGATTTAAAAATAAAGATGGCTTATTTTAACTTAAAAATTCAACAGAAATAATTATTTTTATTTTTTTTGTAGGAGTTATGTATTTCATTTAATTCTCTAAAATTTTTCTTTTATTTGCACTATTTTTTCCCTCAAATTACCCAGGTATAGAAAGAGTAATGGGAAAAATAATTTTCGCAAAATTTTAGCAAAAAACCATCTGATGAAATGATTTAAGCAGGATCTTGAGATTGAAGTCAGTATCTCTGAGATAATAATTCAGTATTAAGCTTTATTTTTCCCTTGCTTCTCTCACAGTTGGCATAAGGAAAAGACTTATTTGATGTTGAGGCATTAGGAGAAAGAAAGACCTCTCACCTTATTCCTCAAGCTAGTCCTTGGCTTTGTACAGTCAAATAAAAATTGGTCTGCTCTTCGGTAAAGAGAAACTTATTCAAAAGGATTATTTTAATAAGGGGAGAAGGACTTCCATGATTGGGTGAGGGTACTCTTACAATAGGGGAAAGGGAGCTATTACAAATAAGAAAAACAAAGAGATATGCAAATATATCACATGGCATCGCAAAATGCTTTTCTTTTGCAAGGAATAAGCAAGGATAGAAATAACTGGGTGTAAGGGAGAGGGATGAGTCAGTGTGATAGGACAGTTTATCAGGGAATATTTTTCCCAGAGGTCAGCCTGTCCTCAGGAGAGGTTTGTGCAGGGGATTTTTCAGCATGTCACTGATCAAAAGTAGGTGAAATTTTAGGGGTCAAGGAAGGAGAGAAGTTTGACTAATGTTTAATCAAGTTAGTGGGCATTCTGTCTAGATTTATCACTGGGGAAAAGCAGTTTGGCTAATTACTTAAGAGATAGAAAATGAGAATTTGGAGTCTTTGTCTGCCCTTGGCACAGGTAAAAGAGGAGTTACCCATGAGTCTATCTAAGTCACGAAAGGAAGGGTACTGTTTTGCAGTCAGCTATTTTGGGAAATACAGAAATGCTGGAGAATTTCCTGGTCTTTGTTGTTTTTTGGGGAACACAGGACTGATAAAATTCAGCATTTTCACTACCAAGTGGAGTGTAAGTTCCATTGGGGAACTTACAGTCTTCTCTCTCAGCTCAATCAGGGCAAAAGAGACTTAGCTTGCTAAGTTTCCTGTCACATCCTGGTCCTGAAGACCACTGTGAATCCATGCTCAGACTCACTTAGCTCTTGTTCTAGATTGTCCTCTCCACAGCAACAGTGCTTCAGTCACAGAAAATTAGAAGTCAGATCTGCCAATTCTCAACTCAGGGTATACCTCACAAAGGTGCAAGTCAGACCTGGCTTATTTACTCTCATAATTCATCGTGGACAAAAATGTTGGTACAAGGTCACCTGATACTGTGACCTTTCCCAAAGCCTGAGTTTTTGGACTGGTAAACAGACTCTTTTTCTTTTTTATATATATATTTATTTTTCCCAGTCTTAATGACATATAATGTCATATTAGTTTAAAGTATACAACATAATGATTTTCAATATGCATATATTACAAAATAGCTACCACAATAACTTTAGTTAACATTGCAGGTTTTCTTTTTTTTTTTACATTTTTTTGCACTGCATATTATTTAATACATCAAAAGCATATTATTACACCCATCAAAAGCTTATTCAGACTCTCATTAGTTGGTTAGAATCTCAATTTTGTAAAAGTCTTTCTTAACATTCTTGGTCAGTTTTGATTGGTGCAGATGAATATTTCCATGTCTTAGCAACCACAACAAATAAAATCATACTATTGGAAGAGTGAAGTGTTTTTATTAAACACTGATGAAATAATACATTTTATTTCTTCATCATTGAAAATAAATGATTTCTCTTGAAGTAAAAGATGAATGTTCATCTATTAAATTTATTAAAATTTAAAAATGGAGGAAGTCAGTGTTTTAGGAGCTATTTCTTTGTATGAAGAAGTGTTCTAAGCAATGCAACTGAAAGAAAATTGCCTTAGAAATAGTCACTAGGGAGGGGCATTATGATTAGTACACATAATGTAGGGGGGTGTACTGGGAAACAAGTACAGCACAGAGAAGACAATTAGTGACTCTATAGCATCTTACTATGCTGATGGACAGTGACTATAATGGGGTATGTGGTGGGGACTTGATAATGGGGGTGATCTAGTAACCACAATATTGTTCATGTGATTGTATATTAATGATACCATAATAACAAAAAAAGAATTAGTCACTAGGGTCACTATGTTTTTTTATAGTGTATTTGACTAGTTTTGCTGAGGAAGAATTTCTTCTTGAAGCTAAGAATTCTGATGCTCATGTTGTATAATAACAGACCATGTCATTAAAGTTTCTTGACTCTATCTTCTCCTTCTAGTTTAAATTGATGAGATACCAAGCATATGGAAATTTATTCTGCCTGTTTGTAGCCTTCATCATATTCAAATTTAAAGGATACATTTGATGCTGTGGGCTGGAGAGGATCAGAATTAATTAGGAATGCACACACAGGAATAGAGTTAAAAGTAGAAAATTTAGGTATCCTCATTGGTGGTTTGTCAAAAATGGAATGCCAGCCTTCTTATGTGCTTATAATGTCTATTCATTTCATGAGTCATTATACATCATTCTGATTTGATCAGTTTTTAGTGTATTTACTTTAAGGCTTTATTAATCTGAATAACAAGTGGACATGTACCTTATTGAGGTAGATAGCATACTGATGCCAGTAGGTTTCCAAGATGATTTAGACTCTAGCTAGTTATTTCACTGGTTTGTTGTGCTCACTTCCATTAAAGACAATTACTATATAATATTGAAAAAGTAATGTAGAATAATTACTATAGCATATTCATTAACATGGGAAAAATGAAATGTTGGAAAATGAAATGAATCCCCAGTATGAAAATCTATTTTGGAACAGTTCCATCTCAGCATGAGATCAATGGGGAATTTCATAGGAGGTAGTCACTCCAAGGTCCTTATTTAAAAGTATTTTGGGAACTTGTATCATTTTGATTTTCCTCAGCCTATCAATGTGAATCTTAAAGACTGCATAAAGAACACATTCAGAATGCCAATTTGTCATCATTAGCTGTAAGTGTCAATAATGAGTCATAAATCCATGCAACTGAAACGTAAAATCCTATATCCTATCTAAAAGTAAAAATGGGTTAGAATGGAACAAGAAAAATATCTGATGTAGGAGTTAATCAGCTAGTATTGTTCTTTCATATTTCATCTTCCTGTTTATTTATCTTTCCCTACTAGAGAATCAGAATCTTATAGGCAGATTCTAGGTCTTGTATAAGATTGTATCTCAGGTACCTGGCTTCTTTTCCTTGACATATTAGGTCAGTAAATATTTGCTGAATCATTATTCCTGAATATAACCAATGTTAGCTGAAACATTTATTTGTGAACTTCTTAAAGAGACTTCTGTGAATAAAAGGTCTACCACATGTAAATATGTGTATCTTACACTTTAACATCTTGGTTAAAGAAGTCTTACATAATATAAGTTATACGTCCATTTCCACAGATTGTAAGAGCTCTGGTCTTTGTTTCCTGCTGTATATTGACAATTTTGTGCTCTTCTGCAACTACACACTCCCCAAGTCTAACATGAGACTTTTTGTCCTTTTCTCCTTGCTATCAGCTTAGCTCAGTTCTTTATCACAAAAATATTGATTTATAGCAACAAATGGAGAACTGATCTCTCTGCCAAAAGCCAAGTGTTTATTTTATTTTTTTCTTGCCATTTGACAATTAGTGATGCAATAACTAATGACATTTTTTTATGTTAAATTATTATTTTTTCATTGTCATGTTTAATAATTTGTCTGGATCAAGAAAATGTCTTATAGGTAGATGGAATTTGTTAAATAAATTTTGATTATGTTATTTCATTTCCATCTATAAGCCCATTTCCTTTCTCTTTTGTATTTTCTCTAATATTTAGATTTTTTTTTTTTTAGAGAACACAGTCACAGGTGTATTTCTGTGTTTACTGTTTTACCAATGTAAATATTTCAATTCTTTGAATCTTTGATTAACACAGGAATCTGGTCTCTTTTATTGGGTCTGTCTATGTGTATGTATGTATGCACATGATGTCAAGACAAGAATGCACTTCATTTAAATGTTCTACAATATCATTGTGCATAAAATTAGATGATTATAAATTATTTTCTCATTTCTTCAGAGGGTTTTAAAGAGTACCATTGCTAACCCTTGTGTTATTTTCATAGAGAGCACTGTTTGGTGATGTGCATTAATAGCTGGATCAAAATAATTTTAGATTAATTTAGCAATACATTTTCTAACTAGGCATTGCATATTTTCCTATATTTTACAGAGAATATAGAGGTGGGTGAAGAGGATAGGCTTTCCTTGAGGTCAGTGTATTCCCAGGTTCATAAGAATGCTCTTTCAAATAAATATTTTTGTAGTTACACATACACAAAAATGCTTGTGTATATGCCCTAGAACGAGGTGGACTTTATGAAGAAAATCTTTTCCTAAGACAGATACTACAAAGGCCTCGAATGAAAAAAGGGGCTTTATTAAACTTGTTGGTTTTCAGTAAGTATATTCTGGAAAGGAAAGACTCTAATGACTCTCAGGAACAATTCTCTATTAATTTGATTGCAGTCATGGATCCCTCACAGTATGGTAGTCTCAAGAATTTAACTCTTCTCAGTGCTGTGTAATTAACAACAAGTTGGACCAAAATTTTTAAGTAAAATAAGGCTTATTAGATATGTGAATATTTAGCAGGGTTTATTCTATAATCAGGCAATTGCATAGTACATACCAAAAAGTATTATTGAGTTTAAGCAATAATTATGATTTAGAATGCCCATATTCAGTTAGAGCATCCTTTTAGAAATCCTTGGTTAGTGAACAGAACCACATTTTTATATACACAAGGCCTCTGACTAGTTTCAGTCCATTTCTACATATGTTCTGAAGTGCAAGATGCCAATGTTTCTCTGGTGACTAAGTGTTACCACTCTAAACCTGGAATATGAAGCTCAAAGGCTCCTTGGGACCAACGAGTTCTTAAGTGAGACGTGGTTTGATAAGTAGTAGGAAGTCATACCTGTAACCCTGTGACATGATTATCATTGTCAAAAATGACTTTAATAACTGAATAAACAGTATATGGCACACAATTGAATATATTTTTAAGGTTTGATGTCACTATCTCTCCAAGAAAAAAAGGGGATTTGGTGTCCTAAATATTCTCCTAAAAGAGGGAATATTGGAAATAGTCTAAGTCTTTGAGAAGCAGAGACTCCATTTTCTTCAAACTACATGTATTCAAATACCTTTTTAAACATACTTCCCTTACTATTACTTTCCTTCTATCAGATGCTAATATTGACTGTAATGTTCACAGAATATGAATCCTTAGTCACTCATAAGCTTGCTTTTTTAAAATAAATATTTTTTAGTTATACCTATACCCTAAATTGATTGTGTATGTTCATGAGGAGCAAGCATATTTATGAGGAACATCCTTTCCTAAGAAAATTATAGTGAACAAGGTAGACATATTACTGCAAGAAGCCAGCCAGTCAGAAATCAGAGTGAACAAGGCAAACATAGCCTGCCCTCTCAGAATCTAATTTATAAAGCTCCTTCATCCTCCATATTAAACCAAATCCTTCTGAGACTAACCTTTAATTAATGATTGGATATGTCAGCAGCTCTAAATTTAAGTCCTTCTGCTTGGAGGGTCTCCGAATTCCTGTACATTCCTTGCCTTTCCCACACACTGCTGCCAATTAATTTTTAAATATCAAATTTCAAAGCTAATTATTTCACTTCTCTTATTTATCTTTCATTAACTCCAATTGACCATAGGATAAAGTATGATCATCTTAGCTTGACACTTAATTTCTCTTTGATCTACACTTGTCTAGGTTTCTATTTTTTTTCCCTATTACTCCTTAAAATATTGTCATCATTTTGAATGATTTGGCCTTTTTTAGACTCTAACCTTTAGCTGTTTCTGAGAGCAGATAATCAGAAATAACCAGACAAAGCAACCAGTTAAATATCTTTTCCAAACAGAAACATCTGTTAGAAAATATCACATAACTGTTTTAAAAGTAGACCTCCTGCTTAAATAGAAGATACAATATGATTTGAAGAAACAGAAAGAAATAGAGACCGAGACAAAAAAAATGAGTATTACCTCCCCCACTTAGACTATTTTACTATATTTATAGCATCTTTTCGGTTCTGTTTATTTTGGCATTCTTGTTAGAGAGCCAGTCTCTGTGCTTGTGGGATTCAGAATTCTCTAAAACCAATCAAATCAGCTCTTCAGAAAATTTCTCATAATGACTTTATATATCCCACCAAGGTTTTTCTTCCAGATCCAACTCCATTTTGTTCATGTGGACATATGTTTGTGTCTGTGGAACTTATATTTTGTTTTGGGGAAGGATATTTTAAAAACTTATTTTGAACTTATTTTCCTTCCTTTAATCTTGCATAGTTTGACCATTTCTTTCTAGGAAAATTTTTTGTTGTCATTCACTTGTTATATGTATGTTGGATAAAGTTTTATTCACAGATACTCAAGTCACCAGATCATTAGAATTAGAATTAACTTACAGGATGTAGACATAGAGAAATTGAATGAATTATTTATTTTATGTTACATGTATACACTGTTTTTGGTAATATCAGTAGCAAACAACTTCAACAGGTTAGGCACTATGTTACCTAATTTAATCTCCACAAAGCTCTGTAAGAGAGTTTTCTTAAGGTTACCAAGATACAGAGATAACAAGTGCCAGAGTCAAGTTTGAGTTGGCTGTTATAATTGCTAGCAGTCATAAACACTGGACTGACATAAGTTTGTTATAAATTAAAAAATGTGTATTTTAATGTAAATTTTCTTTTATTATTATACATTTTACTATTGTTCACCATATCAATAATATTTCTAATATTTCTAATTTCTAATGCACTATGTACATAATAAGGACCTAATACGTATCTGAAACAAAGAAAACTATTATTTTTAAAATAATTAACCTATATCTTCAATTATATTGCTTGACTTGGATAGATATAACACAGTAATTTTGTAATAAATTGTATACTTGATTTGGGATAAAGCACAGAGAAAATCCCATAATAGAAAATAATAAGTAACAAATATCAACTGCTTTCATATATACAGAAAGTGTGAAGAGTATTTGAAGATAACTTTTGTGGTAGTAGAGCAATGAGAGCATTAATGTGGAATCTATTTCATTATGGAATGTGTTTCTAGTCAAGCAAAACCAGAATTCTCCCCATGAGAGAGTGCCTAGATCAAATAAGCTGCTTCTTACTTCAGTTTCTTAAACCATAAAAAGATTTGGAACACATTTCAAGCTCCACATGTCCGTATATATAGCCTTCCCAGTAGGTTTATTCTAACTCTAAGCATCTGATTATTGGTTAGGAAGAATATCCTTCCTAGGATATATATGGTATTTGCTATGAGAGAATATTCAACATGCATGATAGCAACATATATTCCCAATTATAACATGAAAGAAACAAGGCAGGGGACCTCTGGTGTATAAATATATGATGAAAGAGTTTTAGGTTGCTAAGCAAATTGCAGGCAGAGAGCATGTTAATTTTACATAGCTATTGAGACAATTAGAAGGACTCACATGGTCATCCTTTAAAGACGTAAGAATAAAATATTAAAAATTACACAAAAATTAAGTGACCTGACTGAAATGAAGGCAAGATTGAATGAGGTCATGGTTCTAGGCACCATGGAATTTGAATGAAGGATTTCACCAGGGTCACATATTATATAAAGTGGTTATTAATTGCTTAGTGTTTATAAAGTATAATGTAATGTAAAATATGCTTACAAATTATATCATCCTTCATTTTAGTAATACACTGGTAAGAGAAAAGAATTCTAAAACCTAATACCAATAATATTATTTAACATAAATGAACATAGTTGGGAATCAGGAAGACTAAAAATGGTTCTCTGAAAGCTCTCTAGAAAGAATAATGTAAGATAATTCTAAGTTAAAATGCAAACTAATTATGTGGAGTGGTTTTCTGACCTGAGCACCTCCTGATAGGTGGATAAGTTGTAGAGAGGAAGGAACATCAGAAAAACACATTCTTATGCTTTTCTGGTAAGTTGTGAAAAAATTTTAGATAGTACTCTGTGCCATGACACATGCAACTACACCTGGACATGCTAAATTTTGGATAGAACTATGAGTCATCATCATGGCTAAATGAATTAAGGAAAGATTTTTGAGAAATGTATATGAAATGAAATTTTATTTCTTATCATATGAGAACCATATCCTTTAAATTAATGTTAAATATTATGAAAATAAATCTTTACAAAGTACATTGCACATTTTTTATTACTCTTCAGCAACTGATACTGATCCTAGTTTTAAAATGACTTCCACACTTCTTGAACTTATTCGCATGTTCCTTTGCCTTTCATTCTGCTTTCTTTCTGGATGTCTGCAGCCTCTGCTTCTGGTACCATCAAGACCCTCCTACTTATACCCTATTTTTGCAGATTTCAATATACTGGGGTTTAAAAACACAGTCCAACTTCTTAGATCATCTATAAATGAACAATAATGAAGGTCTGAGTGAAGATTTAGTGGCCTATGTCATAAGTTGAATAGATTTCATACATGAGAGTACAAGTAAAAGTTGGACAATCATCACTAAAACTGTAAAGGAATTTAAAGCACTAGATTGAAAGAGAAGCTTAGGACATTTCTGGTATTCTTTCTAAAGAGCTTTCAGAGAACCCATTTTTGGTCTTCCTGATTCCCAACGATGTTCATTTATGCTAAATAATATTATTGGCATTAGGTTTTAGAATTCTTTTCTTTTACCAGTATATGACTAAAATGAAGGATGATATAATTTGTAAGTTAAACCGAAATATTCTGAGAATGAAAAGGAGTGTTATTAGTAATTATATTAGGGCATTAAGTATGAGCTGAGACTTTCCATGGTTAACTGGCACAGACAAATGGTTACCATACCTATAAGTGACATATATGCTAAAATATCCTCCAGGTGTAATTATTTTCAGTGAATTTAAAAAATTTTTAATTTAGTTCATTTTATTTAGTAGTAATTTAAATTAAATTAGTAGTAATTTAGTTCATTCAGTTTACAAATTATAATTGTCTTATTTTCAGCACCCAACACACATTTTGTGTTACCTAAAACTGGCACAAAATGAAGCAGATAGTTAATAGTACATTTCTCCTTTTTCTCTTTTACTGTATATTCATATAAGAAAGTCATAAACCCCTTTTTAGGCTTCAGTTCACAGTTTTATTTCAGTTTTCTTTTAAACATTAAAGCAACAGTCTGAGAGGAAAAAAAACTAGATAGCATAATTTTTTTCTAGGAAACGAAAGTACTTTCTTTGAGTCTTTATTGAGTCCACCTTAATGCTTAAAGATAATTCCAAGGCTTCTTTGAAGACTTAATGAAAGGTTTTTTGATTTCTCCTTGGGAATGCCACTTAGTAGGTGCCAAAGCATATTTAGCAGGTGGTAGGTAATTTTCATTGTAATGAAGTTAATCTTTTCAGAATAGGATAACATAAGGTTTTACCATCTGTGTGTATCCTATTTAGTTGAACTAGGTTGGAAAAATTTAAAGGTCTATGAAACAAAAAACTAAATGTTGTTCAACACCAGCCTTAACTACCTGAAAGCACCATATTTTAACATAAAACATATATGGGGACATTATAAATTTTAATATATTAGCCCACAGTTTTCTCTAACTTTATCTTCATGGTTTGAATCGGATGGTTTTGTTGAGCATTACTTAGGAAGGTTTATTGAATTAATTTTTTTATTGGAACAGAAACACTAAAAGCATGTTTCAAGAACCAAAGAGTTATAAATATTTTGTAATTCTCAACCTTTCTCTTTCTTGGACATCATCACTGATTATTTTCCTACACAATTATTGTTTTCAGCCTTTGTTTGATGTACATTTAAATCTCCTTATTGGGTACTGTTTCACCAATTGCAAAATTTATATGTCTTTTGCCTTTATGGTGGTATCCAAATTTTAACACATTAAATTTTTTTTTTGAAAAAGTATTATTGCATATATTTGTTTTTTATATCAGGAAGTAGAAAATTCCCACTGCATTTTAAGATCACTTCCTAAATCTTATTCTATGTAAGTAATATATACAACTGCAAATCCAAATATTTAATACATGCTTAAATTAAAAATGGATTCAGGATATCATGAGCTCAATGAGAGTAAAAAACTGGACTAAAAGAGAGTAAATATCTATGGCTTAGAATAAAATGAAATACATAGAAGATGGAGGAAGGTACTAAGGAGGGGAAGTAGTGGGAGAGAGAGAGAGAGAAACTGATTTATAGACAAGAAAGGAAAAAGGAGGAAGAAGAGATCCCATATTTGCATGCATGTTTCATAACTTTTCCTTTAGGTAGTCTTGTAAGGTAGTATGAGGTAGTATTCTATTCTAGTCATTAGGATGTCTTAAGTATAAGGATTATAATATGAATTGTTAATGAAGAACCAGGATTATTAAATAGGTCCAAGTCAGTTCACAATTGATTGCAAAATAGAATGAATTTGAGGAGCCTATTTCGAAGAAAGCTTCACATTATTAGAAATAATGAACTTTGGGCATTAAGGACACTTATAGGTACCAATTATGCTTAAACAACAATGATAACAAAATTTATTATATACAAGAGAAATTTACTAAATAGATGAAAAATGAGATGATTAATATGAGAAGATTGATTGCTTTTCAAATAATTCCCTGAATGGTTCTTTTTTAAAAAAATAATTGCTCTAATAGACTTATTTGACTTAAATTTTATAACTACTTAATAGACAGACTAGGAATAAGTAAATAAAACATGACAAAATTATAAGGTGTTTCAATTTTGAATCTGTCAGGCCCATAGTTAAAACATGTCTGAAAGTATTGTGCAAATTAGTAGGGAAGTATAATCCCATTGACATGAAGCTGATACAGACTGTATCAGTTCTGTAAATGTACAAGCACATATTCCTTCAGATCTTATATGAGTCTTCCGTACTCTACTAGATGCTTACCTTTGTATTTTTATTAATAGCCTTTATCCAGGAACTTAGTGACTGTTATCTAGTTCAAGATTTTCAAATTCAACATTGTTTTCCAACTCTCTTATTTTTTTCCTTCAGAATTTCTGTTTGTGCTTCTCTGTATTTTAGGATATTTTTTCCACTTGGTCCTCCAGAACAATAATGAGATACTTCTTTTCTTACTTCATCAATTAAAGATGAATTTTAAAAATGTATGTACATTTCTTCAGAGATTAAATTTAAAAATGTCTTCTATTTAAATGGACTTAGGTCTCTCCGAATTCTTTTTTTTAATTTAATTTTAATTTTAATTTATTTTGATATCATTAATATACAATTACTTGAACAACATTATGGTTACTAGACTCCCCCTATTATCAAGTTCCCCCCACATACCCCATTACAGTCACTGTCCATCAGCGTAGTAAGATGCCATAGAATCACTACTTGTCTTCTTTGTATATACTGCCTTTCCCATGTCCCCCCCAGCTACATTATGTGTGCTAATCGTAATGCTCCATTTTCCCCCTCTTCCCTCCCTTCCAACCCATCCTCCCCAGTCGAATTCTCTTATTTTTTATTCAGACTGACTTCTCTAGCAACTCTGTTTCATTTGGAGTTAATTTTCTTTATGTGTTTTACTTTTTTATTCCTCTCTTTGACTGCCATTTCTTTACCTACCCATATTCTATCCTGGCCATCAGGATGTCTTAAGCAGTTGAATTCTGAAAGGGGTGGGCAGGTGTCTCCATCTCTGAAGGGGTGCCAGCTGGCACAGAATTTCTCTTTACTCCAGGAACCAGGACAAATCCTTTCTGCTTCCTGATTTTCTAAACCCCAAATATAGGCTCTCCCTGCCTCAGGACTATGGAAAACAGTTACCAATACCTGCTTTAGCAGTTCCTCTGGGGCCTTTGAAACCACTAGATCTTTCGGGTGAATGTTTCTTAAATAAATATTCTCTTCAATTCATTAGGGTCTCTCAATATTACTCATACCCATCAGAATTATCTTTCTTTTATTCATTCATATTTTGTTCTATTTCCCTAATCTTTCCAGCTCTGGTCCCCATTCCTTCTTCATGGCAAAGAGTCGCATTGTATTTTTCTGAATGCCAGTAGAAATGTAGGGTGATTTCAGATGCTCTAGCCCTGTCTGCCAGTTCCCAAAGATTCTTCTTTCAGGAGAAGGGCTGGTCAATTGAATTAAATTAAGGAAGGAAGGACAGGAGGAATGCATCAGGAATCCCAATGATTTATTTTCAGAAATATATTTTAATAGACTGTAATAAAGCAGTACTTTACCCTTTCTATAATAGAAACAGATAATACAATTCAGGGATAGCCAACTATTGATGGCAAGAAATGAAGTGAATACTGGCATCTGGGAAGTGGTAGGTGGTGCCAGTGAGCTCATTCTACCAGCCATTCAATTCAGTGTTTGTTGAACACTTAAAGTATGCCTTAGGCACTGTGTCAAGCTGGTGTTATGAGTTATGAGTAAGTGTATGAATTATGAATAAGACAAGGATTCTGCTTTTGATGTGCTCATACTACAGGGTTTGACACAGGAAGGTGAGGGAAAAGATGAGCATACAGGAAGATCACTTCTCCAAGACAAATGATCACAGGGTACAAAGACTAGCACCATCTCACCATGCCTTATCCCTCTACTACCAAAATTCTTCAAGCTCCTTAGTATCCTCTCTGAGGCAGGTGTAATTTAAAGCTTCAGTGAATGAAATATGTCAGTCTGTGTGTGATCTTCTGATTACCCTGTGTGATTTTCCGGTTGCCCATCTCTGCCACTACGAGTCTGCTAGGTGGAGGGTCCAGAAACTAGTCAGAATGGACTATTGTGGGTCTATACCATCATCGGTATTTAAAATATCTCCCTGCTACACTTTTAAAGCTTTAGCCTAAGCAATAAATACATGATTGCTATACATATGTTTGATATTGTGATTAATATGACAATGACAATAAGAACAATAAAATAATCAGAATACATGATATTAGAAATAAATGAAATATCAGAAGATAGTTTGATGCTTTTGTTTCTAGATGTAGGCATAGAATCTTTTCATGGATTAAATTTTTGGACTTATTTTCATTCTTGGATTATGGTGCAGTTTTTGCTCTCCTTTATGTTACTTCTAAGCAGAATAGCTTACAATAATATATAGGTACCTTTTTTATGTATATGTAGTTCCTTTGAAAATTGGCTGTTGGACAAATCATAAATTAAATAGTCTGGTTTCTTTCTAAAAGAACTAATTTAGTTAAGAACTAAATGATCATACTGTTACCACAAAGAGAGCAAACATTTAAAATATTCTAAGAATGTATTTCTATTATAGTTAAGAAAATTTCCATTTCTAACCCATACATTCAACTGTTAGAAAGAATCACCATCTGCTTACATTAGTTTAGAAATTAAGTATAAACTAAAAGCTTTATTAAAAATTATCATTCAGTAAAATGAATATCAAATGTCTCAGAATTATTAGATATTAAAAAGCAATTTTTTTGAAGAGTGTCTGCAGATGTCATCTGCCTTAGGTAAAGATATTTACATAGTAAAATCAAATGGGTACACATAAAAAGGAGTTAACACAAAACAAAAGTTGATTTTGATATTTCTGGATGGTCTTACTAAATATAACATGCACATGTGCTCCTACTTGGTACATTGAAAGGAATGTATTAAGAAAGAGTGTGCTGTTCTGGAATATCAAAGTATAGTTATAAATATTTTTAGGGATGAATTAATTTTTGATACAAAGATATGTGTTACCCATCCAAGTTCATAGAAATCTCTTAAGCAGAAATGTTAGTATTGTTTTGCAGTAATAGCAATGATTTAATGCTATATGATTTTTCAGAAACAAAAGTAAAGAAGTGTCTTTATTATAGGTGGTTTTAAAACAAGTTCCTTGAAATGTAGATACCTTGATCATAGTCTTAAACACTTTCTCCTCTAGAAACCCAGAAGTTCTCGTACTAATTATGTACATGCAAGCTAGCAGCTAAGAATGTGACAATAAAGTGGTAATACCTCCTATTCTCATTATAGTTAGCAAGTACAAAATTCTAAAAAATATATCCACTTGAATTTCAGAGACTGGATTTTTAAATGGAGTTTCTGCTTTCTGAATCTATGAAAAAGGGATTTACTAAGGTTACTTTAGAAATAAGTTAAACTATTAGGAATGTTGTATTTTGGCATTGGAAACTTAATTGTACATCAACTTGATCTTCCCCATCTCAAAGAGACACCCAACCAAATCTTAAATTAGACTAGGATATATGGTCCCATCCAAATCCCTTGATCTCAATACCAATTTTTATGAGAGTCCTTTAAAAGAATTTTTAATGTTCTTTGAAGTTTTTGATAATACATGACAAGCTTTATTCCATATCTTTTAACTGTATTTTTCAATCCAGGATGCTTTTCAGTGGTCTGCTTAAATACCAGCACCTCCAAGAAATTGATGACCAGTCCCAGAGCATCATAATTTCCTTTCCTTTGTCATAGTATTGTATGTTTTTACTTATCTTATGGTTTACAGCTATGAGTTAATACTAAGTGTTATATTTCCTACATTATAAAGATAGGATAAACTTGTAAGGAACTTTTAAGTATTTAATAAAGTGTCTAAGGATCTCTAACAGGAGTACTACATAACAATCATGAATATTTATTAAACTCAGAGTTAGAAGGTCTTGAGCTATGAACTGTAGGAGTTCAGTGAGTGTGAACCATTCTCCCTGATCTCAAGGCAGTAATAGTCTAATTTAAGAGTTAAGAAGTAAAAGCATGAAGATACCAATAAAAGATTTATGTATCAGTTCAGGACCAGAAATTTGTAGTACATGATAATTGTTTACTATATGAAGCAGACCATAATTACAATATGACTTAATAGGAAGAAAAAAATTACATAAAGTGCTGTGTTGATAAAGGACTTCTGTGATGGGAATAATATTTATGATGAATGGGTAAAAATTGGATAGCTGGAATAGAAGAGTAAAGGATATTTGTTGCATATGGCAACTGTAGTAAAATCACAGAGTTGCTACTTGAGTGACTGTGAAAGATCCATTTTGTGACATGAGATTCTAGGAGAACAGGTAGCAGATTGGAAGAGAAGATGAAATTTCTAGGGCCCTCTCCATGATGAGGAGGATTATGTGTTTGAACTACGTGCTACCTAAGTAAGTTGAAAAATGGTGATCACCATGGTGGTGGTGAGTAGAGGGCATAAAGAAAAACAGGAAATGATAGACTCTTTGCAGGAATATATTGAGTTTGGTGCTGGAAGGAAATAGTCCACATGTATTTGGCTTTCGTAAACCTATTAAAAAACACAATTCATTGTCTCAAGTCAGAGGAACTTAATAGCATGTATTTTTCTTTCTTATGTTTTTGTAGCAATTGTTGAGAAAATTGTTAACTCTAGTAAGCTTCAGCAACTCTAACTTGAAAAACGTAGCCCTTCCTGACATGGTTAGTAGTAGATCATGAGCATCAGGCAGTACTTTGAGAAAATCTTATGAGCACACAGATGGGTTCTTGACATAAACATGCTGGCTGGCATTAAAGTTTCACCTTTTCTTTCTTTCTTTTTTGGCTGGAAATTATTTTGTTATCAAAGAATAAAAAATAATAATTTCATTTTGGGACAGCACAAATATAAGTACAAATCCAATTATATTTAGGATTCTTTTTTCAATAAAAGAAGAGAGGAGAACCTCTAGTAGTCACTCACTAAATATCTGCTGAAAATATATTCTAGTGCAATGTATATCTTTAATGCTCAGCAGAATTTTATATAAATACATCTAAATGAATATTGTTCATAGAGGAAGAGTGTTAGAAAGCTAAAAATTTTACAGTAGTTCCTGAAACCTCTTTTTATATTTCAGAGATAAAGAATTTTAGAAACTGGCTTCAATTATATTGAGCAATAAAGATATTTCAAACAATATGAAGTGAAAAAGATATAGAACAGAATGATTATTCTTCTGTATTTGCATATTGGATAGGGAGAAAAGAAAGCTTATGTCAAATTTATAAATTCCTTAAAAATTAAGGAAAGTTTTGGAATAATTTGGGAACTTTAGTGTAGTTGTAAAACTGAATTTCTATAAGTATGTGTGGTAGATTTAAAGAATATAGATATAGGACAAGCAATGTAAAAAAAAAAAGAAAGTTAATTTTAGGAAAAATATAATTGATGCCAGTAGGTGGTGATGGAATTCTTTTATTATTTTTTTAAAGTTTAAAACCCATTTATTTATTTATTTTTATATTTTTTATTAAGATATTGATACACATTCCTATGAATATGTAACATGAAAAAACAATGTAATTACTACATTTACCCAAATTATCAAGTCCCCACCCATACTCCAATGCAGTCACTGTCCTTCAGTGTAGTAGGATGCCACAGATTCACTGCCTTCTCTGTGCTACACTGTTTTCCCCTTGACCCCCACACCATGTGTACTAAACATAATACCCCTCAATTCCCATCTCCTTCCCTCCTGACTTGCCCTCCCACACCCCTCCCCTTTGGTAACCACTAGTCCCTTCTTGGAGTCTGTGAGTCTGCTGGTATTTTGTTCCTTAAGTTTTGCTTTGTTGTTATACACCACAAATGAGGGAAATCATATGGTACTTGTCTTTCACCTCCTGGCTTATGTCACTGAGCATAATATCCTCTAGCTCCATCCATGTTGTTGCAAATGGTAGGATTTGTTTCTTTTGTCAGTCCCTTCCCCCCTTCTGACCCGCAGATTAAGGGAGGAGATGCGATGAGTAATCAAAGACCTGAAAGGACCAGCCGGGAGACTTAAGGCGTAACAGCCAAGAGTGGTGCTAAGAGGGCACCTCTCATATTTATTGACCATTTACATTTAGGGCGATTATTGATAGGTATGTACTTATTGCCATGACAGGCTTTAGATTCGTGGTTTAGATTAACTTCCTTACTATCTAAATGTCTACCTTATCTCACCTAATTTGCTATTACAAACACAACCTGCAGGTTCTTTTTTTCTCCTACTTTTTCTTCCTCCTCCATTCTTTATAAGTTAGATGTCATATTCTGTACTCTTTGTCTGTCCCTTGATTGACTTTAGGGATAGTTAATTTAATTTTGCATTTGCTGAGTAATTAGCTGTTCTACTTTCTTTACTGTGGTTTCATTACCTCTGGTGACAGCTATTAAACCTTAGGAACACTTCCATCTATAGCAGTCCCTCCAAAATACACTGTAGAGGTGGTTTGTGGGAGGTAAATTCTCTCAGCTTTTGTTTATCTGGAAATTGTTTATTCCCTCCTTCAAATTTAAATGATAATCTTGCCAAATAAAGTATTCTTGGTTCCAGGCCCTTCTGCTTCATTGTATTAAATACATCATGCCACTCCCTTCTGGCCTGTAAGATTTCTGCTGAGAAGTCTGATGATAGCCTGATGGGCTTTCCTTTGTATGTGATCTTATTTCTCTCTCTGGCTGCTTTTAATAGTCTGTCCTTATCCTTGATCTTTGCCATTTTAAATACTATATGTCTTGTTGTTGTCTTCCTTGGATCCCTTGTGTTGGGAGATCTGTGCACCTCCAAAGCCTAGGAGACTATCTCCTTCCCCAGATTGGGGAAGTTTTCAGCAATTACATCCTCAAAAACACTTTCTATACCATTTTTCTCTCTTCTTTTTCTGGTACACCTATAATGCAGATATTGTTCTGTATGGATTGATCACACAGTTCTCTCAATATTCTTTCATTCTTAGAGATCCTTTTTTCTCTCTGTACCTCAGCTTCTTTGTATTTCTCTTCTCTACTTTCTATTTCATTTATCGTCTCCCCCACCATATCTAATCTGCTTTTAATACCCTCCATTGTGCTCTTCAATGATTGGATCTCTGACTGGAATTAATTCCTGAGTTCTTGAATATTTTTCTGTACTTCCATAAGCATGTTAGTGATTTTTATTTTGAAATCCCTTTCAGGAAGATTCATAAGGTCAATTTCATTCATATCCTTCTCTGTTGTTGTATTCATACTTTTATTTTGAATCAGGTTTCTTTTGCATTTTATATTTGTATATGGTGCCATCTAGTTCCCTGAAGCTCTACTGTCTAGAGCTGCTCAGCCCCTGAGGCAATGTTGCAGGTCACAATGGATCGGTGTTGGTGCCTAGTGGGAGGAAAGTGGTGTTTCCTGCTTCCCCACTGCTATGCCTGCCTCCACTGCCACAACCAGTGGGCCAAACACACAGATATAAACCTCTATGCTTTGCGTTTGTAGCTGCTGTAGATGGAGGTTCCCTCTGTCTGGCCTAATGCCAGGGTAGGGTTTGCCCGTTTGCAAGCCAGGTGGGGCTGGCCTGGAGAAAGGCACAGTAGGCTGTGTATCACAGAGGGGGATTTTGAAGCTGTGTAGTCAGCCAGGGAGCTGTAGCACTTGAAGATCAAGAAAGTTCCCAACCTGCTGGGCAGAGTGCACCCAGACAATTTTGTCTACCTGTCCTTTCTCTTGAGCAGTAAGCTCTGTGAAGTTCTTGCCCCTTGAGCACCCCTCTTGTTAGGAAGTCTCTCAGACTGCCCACCTTTCTTTTGTCCCAGAACAGCCAGATATGGATCCCTGCTTTCCACAAGCTGCTGGAATCTCAGTCTCTCTAGGTGTTCTGCCTGTCTTAGCTTTCCAACCCCCTAATCACGAGAATACCATGAAAGCACCATGAAATGTAGGTTTGTACTCCCAGAGCAGATATCCGCAGTTAGGTATTCAGCAGTCCCAGGCCTCCACTCCCTCCCCACTCCATTTCTCTTCCTCCCATCTGTGAGCTGGGGTGGGGGAAGGGCTTGGGTCCCACCAGTCCACAGCTTTGGTATTTTATCCTCTTCCATCAGGTTTATTCTTTTCTCCAGGTGTATGCAGTTTTGTGCAGCTCTCTTTCCTGTTATTCTTTCAGGATTAGTCATATTAATTATATTTTCTTATATGCAGTTTTAGGAGGAAGCCTCTTTCTCACCTCTCACGCTGTCATCTGTTGATGGAATTCTAAAGGTTCAGGGGAGCTTGCCCCAATACTGGATCGGCCTACATAAATAGGAGCTTGCCCCAGTATTAGATCGGCCCCTGTTATTTTTATCAGAGGTCTTATGTCTGTCCTGTATTTCTGCAGGTACAACCTCTTAATTACCCGTCATTGACTACCCGCCTTAATTGCCCAGAGATGTTGTCAAGGGACAGGACAAGAAACCTTGACATAGCTCGTTCCTGGTTTATTTTATTGCCAGCTCAGGGCTCTATGTAAAGATTCACACCTTGGTCAGCTAAAGCAAGGCGGTGATAATGAACTTGTATGGGTTTTGCTACGAGGGAGTCAATTTGCTGTTTGATTAACATTGTAAGTTTTTGAAAAGCCCAGGGGCCGAAAGAAAGTACTAGTAGTAATCCTAAAAGGGGGCCTAATATAGGAAGGAGGTATGGGAGGTGCGAGGTGGGTGAGGCTGAGTCTCTGCCTGGCATTGGCGAGCAAAATGTCCTGGTTGTTTACAATTAAAGCAGGTTTTTTGTTTATTATTATCTATTTTGATGTCTTTAAGTGCCATTCCTATGGCTAATCCAATTGCATGGGAGGTACCTATGCCTGAACAGAGTTTAATATAATCAGTGAGACTGCCACAGCGATGCGGTCTTATGGTTTCTTGGCAGGACGGATTAGCATTTTCATAAGCTAGGTGTTTAACAAAGGCACTTTCTGTTTCTCCTCCCCCAACTAGCCGCTCGGCAGCATCAGTTAGGCGACTAATGAAATCACTGTAAGGTTCATCAGGTCCTTGGCGGATTTTTGCTAGGGAGGTAGTGGCGGAGCCTTTAGGAGGGAGGCGTCGCCATGCCTTAAGGGCTGCATTTTGGACCTGAGCTAGGAGACCTGGGGGGAAGGCAGCTTGGGCTTCGTTTGTTTCATAGGGACTTCGGCCGAGAAGCTTATCTCTTGTCCATGAGCGGGAGGTTTTACTTTCACTATTGCGCTGCGCGGTCTCACGGCAGTTCTCAACAAAATCAGTACGCCATAAGACATACTCTCCTCCTGACAAAGCAGCTCGGGCTAGGGAAAGCCAGTCATTAGGGATTAGCCACCGATCACTCAGGCTTTCAATTAATGCTAATATGAAAGGAGCTGCGGGGCCGTAATTGGTGACGGCTGCCTTTAAGTCTTTTAAATGTTTAAGATTCAGGCGGCGATATTTTTGGGCTTTAACTGGATCTCTTATGTTGGTATTGGGCTCTTCATGGTCTGAGGGCTCTCCCTCGGGGTTTTGTTCCTGGTCTGAAATATCTGGATCTTGAGAATCGGGGGCATTTTCATCCTCACTCTCTCCTATGACTTCTGGGGGGGTTTCTGGGCGGCGACCACGGACGAGCGGGCGGCCGCGGGTGACTGGAAAGGCTAAAACTGGGTTCTTAGGTTTCGCATTCTTCGTGGGTTTTTTAGGAAGCGACGAAGCATGCGCAGAATGTAGTGAAGTGAGCTCTGAGTCAAGGGCTTTAATCTCTTTAACGAGCTGAACATGTTCACGCTTTTGTTGTAGTATCTCTTTAAGCGAAGAGACTTCTTTAATTAGAGAAAGTTTTACTTGCCTGATGGGGTCAGTGGAAGAAGATAAGTTATGAAGTACTTCTAGAGTAGGATTTTGAGGTATGGGGGCGCCTTTTGGAAGAGTGGGATTATACGGAGGGGGTCTATAACCTATGTAGGTGGTATTATAAAAGGGTGGCGCTGTAGGGCGCCAGGGGTCTCTTTCAGCCTGGCAAGGGATGGTCTGATTTTCTAGGGGTTCTTCAGTTTGCGATTTAAAGGACGTAAGTGCAGGATAAATATTTGGAATCTTAGGGGGATCAGCTATGTCCTGGGTATCAATTTTATCATGGGTATTTGGAGATTCTGTGTCTGGTTGAGATTCGGGGGATTTGTCAGTATGGGTTATGGGTTCATCAGGAATATCTACGGCTACAGAAGGGCAGGCAGAGGGCGGTCGGGAGTCCTCTCTGAGAGCTTTTTCTCCTGTTTTGATTATAGTTTTAATGTCAGGATCTTGTGAATGAACCTCAAGGACGTCATGAATAAGGTTCCAATATGAAAATGCTGAGACGGGAACTTTTTCAGGGCCAAAGGTCCGATAAAAATCTTGAAGGGCATCACCAACTCTTTTCCACTGTTTGTGATCAATAGTGCCCTCTAGGGGAAACCAGGGACAAGTCTCATGGATAAAAGTAAAAAAATACCTAAGGTCTTTTCTTTTAACCCTAATTCCTCGTGTCCTGAGGGACTCCTTGAGTCCAGTAAGGAAGACTTCATGGGAGTTCAGAGAGTTGCCCATCACTATGGCCGCAACCCTTGCACTGTAAAAATTTGAAACTTTTCCTCCAATGTAGCCGCAACTACATCAATGTCCTGAAACACTGGAGCCACTCTCGTCAGCTCTGACGAGCCCTTGTTTACGTAGGACAGTCGGCAGGTACAATCCGCCTGCTCGGACCCTCTAGGGCAGGGACTCTGGATTCTCTGATAACGGAGTTGAACTCTTTTCTCGGAAATTGGAGATTAGAGCAACATTAAATGTGTGGAACGTTATTGTCGGTGATTTTGTGATATATAGTATTTGTGTGGCCATTAAAAAGTGTCATGTATTGTCAAAATTAAATGTTCTCAGTAACATTCAATTAAAGAAATGTGAAAGACGGAAGCTATATTTTAAAATTAAACAGTCCAACATATCTCATTTTCATGGGCAACATAATCACAAGAAACATTATTGTCAGTTGAGAAAAAATTGTCATGGCTCAGGTGAGTTCTGATTCTAGTTGAATGTTTCAGTTAACAGCTTAAAATTGCTTTTTCATGAATTAGATTAGAAGAAATCACTACTTCCTTTACCTATATGCAATAATTTGCTAGCTTTTATTATTATTAAAAGTTCTTTGCTGAGGTGGGTTATTGAGAATTGGAGAGTATAGAATCCTCAGGTACCCCTAAGTAATATACATTCAAACCTTTTGAGACAATGTGTTGAAATGGAACATGTCTTCAAATTTTTGCTTTTGAAATAACAGAACCAAAACAGGGAAGGAGATTGGAATCATTGATTTCTAGAAAATCTTTCATCTTTTCTTATATGCCTTTTCTTTTTCTTTTTTCCTCTTATTGTTGTGGTTCTTTGTTTCTCTTTCAGCCTCTTTTGCTTCTGCTGGTAAATGTTTTTTTCCTCCAATAGTGTCTCCTCCCTGCCTCTTTGACTACTATCACTTTCACTCTATAATTTCATTGCTAACCTCCTTGAAAGAACAGTCTTTCATTATTTTTGTTTCCACACTTTCCATTCACTTGTTAATCTATTACAATCTGTCTTCTTTACATCCCTACCATTTTGATAATTCTACTCTCTCAGATTCATGTGGGTAGCATTTTGGATATCTTCCCATGCATTATTTCACTTGAGCTTTCTTTGAAGAGTTTGATTCATATACCTTCTGCACAGATCTTTCCCTGAAACTATGGCGCATATCCCCAATTCCCTCTCAGACTTTTTGAAGTCCTGATGTTTCATCACCTAGATAAAAACACCTCAAACTCCAGACATCTAAAATCTAAAAATTATGTCATTTCTGACTGCTTACTTCACTGCTACAAATGTGCTTTCCTACATATAATGGATTTTTGAAGGGCATGACTCTTTACTTGGCTCTAAAGATAGAAACCTTAGCATCATCTTCCTTTCTCTGTATCTTATACTGCATTTGTATTTAATGTCTTGTTGGATTTACATCTTTAGGTGCTCTTAATATTGTCCTTAACTGTTGTCTGCCTTAGCACTGAGTTTTTTTTTTTTGTCTCTTCTTTTACCTGATGCATTTGCTTCTTAACAGCACTTCTTTGCCTCCATTACATTCTGGTAAGCAACATACAACTCTTGAAAATGTGATGTCACATTTCTGACTTATCTCCAGTCACTGTCCTCAAATTGTCATATTATATGCTCTGCTCACACAAGAGTAGGTATCACACTTCCAGCAAACCTTTCACATGTCCATGTCTTGGACTACATGACTTCTGTTGTATAGAATAGCCTTCCCTGGCTTTCTTGCATTGTAAATTCTTAACAAACACAATACAAAAGTCCAGAGATGACAGTACAAAAATCCTCTTATAAATTGTTCCTGTCTCAGGCAAAAATATTTCCTTTATTCATTTTTAGTAGCATTATATTTTTTGTTATGGCATTATAATATACTGGCAGTTCCTTATATACTTGATAATCTATATGTCTGATAATATGCTTTTCCTAAGAAAAGTATTATGTTTTATTCCTTTTTTAAACACAGTCTCTGAAAAAGTACCTGTAACATTAGTAATTATTCAAAAACAGTTATTGAATGGGTCTCTATTAAAGCATTTATTGCATTGCATTCATTTATTCAATCAACAAATATTTATTGAATACATTCTGTATAGTCCTCCCTATTCCAATCATTAGGCTATAGCAGTAAATACCCAAAGTCCCTGATATAAAGCTTATATTTAGAGAGGAATAAATAACCAATAAACTAATTTTACATACTGGTAAGCTCTGTGAAGTAAATCAAGGGATGGTGCAGTCTGAAGAATGATATAACCAATGATTTTAGGAAGGGAGGTCATATAGGCCTTCATTGAAGTAGTAGCATTCATTTGAGGCTTGCATAATGGTGAGGAGAAGTATCTAAGGAAGGAAGCTTAGGACGAGCCAAATCAAAGTCCTGAAGGAGAAATGAGTACACCGTGTTTTGGAAAAATCTTATGAGATCAGGGTGCCTGAAGCAGAGGAAAGAAGAGAAAGGTTATAAAGTACCATGATGAGAGAGTTGGGTTTTGTAGGCCTGGGAAGAGAGGGTTGAATTTCATTCCAAGTATGATAGGAAAACTTTGGGAGGTTTTCAGTAGGGAGTGACAGATTGTCAATTTTTACAGATTACTCTGGTTGCTTGAAAGTGGACGGAGTTTTAGCTAAGAGTAGAGTTAAGCGGCTACCAAAACTGCCCGTTGAAATAATTGTGATTTGGACCATCATAGTAACTCGAGGTAATGAGAAGTGGTCAAAATCAACATGTAATTTAAAGATATACTAAATAGAAACAGATGGGTTTATGTGGAATTCACCATATAAGAGGAATCAAGAATAATTGCTTCAGTTTTGACATGAACAACTGTATAATCATGATACTATTTAACAATGGAGAAAACTTGAGGAAAAATGTATATTTAGTTTGTCCCTATCCCAGTAGAATATGAGTTCTACTGGATGGGGCCCTTGGCTTATCCTTCTTTGAATCTCCAGTACAGTCCTTAGAAAATTAGGCTTTTAATAAAAAGCTATCATCCTTGGATGTTAATCAACAAAGACCTGTTGTCACTATTTTTATTCCTATAATTCTTCAGCCTGTGCTTATTCAACAGATACAATCGAGTGTGCTTAATGCACTGAAGCACTGAGGAAACATTAATGAATAAAATAGAAATTGTTGCTTTCATAATAATGATGAGCTTATATTCTAATGGGATGATTTATATAAGAAAAATAAATAAATACAATATATTGTGTATTAGATTCTGATAAGTACTGAATGAAAATTAAGTAGAAAAAAGGCAATTGTGAGGGGAGGCCTTGCCAATTCACAGAATCCACAAAAGCCCTGAAGTAGCTGTGCTTGGCATGTTCTAGGAACCATCAAAGGACAGAATGGCTGGATTAGACTGGAAGAAGTAAAAAAGTAGTATGTGAATTACACAAAATAAGAAGAGGCTAGATTATGTAGAGCCATATTGACTACTACAAAAATTTTGACTTTGTTTTGAGAAAAAAATGGGAAGGAAATAACTTTTCAGCAGAGAAATAACAAATTCTGATATATACATTAGTAAGTGCTGTAGCTGCTGTGTTAAGAGGCTGTATGTGATGTAGGCAGCACTGGAGGAGCACAGATAAGCAAAATAGCTGCTATGATAATCTAAGAAGAGAGGATGGTAGCCCAAATGAGTATGAATAACGGTGAATGTTGGGAACCCTGTTTAGACAGTAGACAGATTGTGAAATTAAAATCCACAGAATTTGCTTATACAAGATTGCCAAGGGCATGGGAGGTATTAAAACAAGAAAAACAGGTTTTGGGCCTGACCAACTAGAAGAATCAGTTTTTCAGATACTGAGATTTAAAAGACAGTGGAGGATATTTAGAAGTCATATTTAGATCTACTGAGTTTGAGATATCCACTGGACGTCCAAGTGTAGTTTACAGGTAGGAGTTGTCTATATGAGTCTGCAATGTCAGAGAGCTGTCCACACAGGAGTTGCTAATTCTGGAAACATCAATGTTTAGCTATTTTTCAAGTTGAAGGAGTAGATGAGATCAAGAAGTAGACATACAAACAATCCCTTAGACCATTCAAAATTAAGAAATCATAAGGATAAGGAGAAGCCATCAAGAGTACTCTGTTAATAAAACGAAAACCAGGATAGTGTGTTATCTTAAAAAATAAGTAAATAAAATGATTAAATAAGGAGGAGGTAACTATATAAAATACTAATCATTTGGTTCACAATAATATTTATCACTGAATCTGGTAAAGTTCTCAGAGTGAAATGGGGCACTCTTAATTACATCTGAACAATAGACACAAACCAGTTACTGTTCCAGGCAAACTAGAATGTGCAGACATGAAGTGCTGTTTCAAGCTTGATGATGACAGAGAAATAGTCATTACATTCAGCAATATGGAAGTCTTGGTTACCTTGGGAATAAAAATTTTGGTAAAGTATTAGATTAAAATTCCAACTGAATAGGTTCAAGGGACAATGAGATGAAGAAATTAGAAATACTAAGTACAATAGTATTGGAGGTTCAATACTATAGACATGGCAATCAGACAACACAAAGAAATAAAAGGCATCCAATTGGTAAGGAAAAAGCTAAACTGTCACTGTTTGCAGAAAACATGACATTATACATAAAAAAACCCTGAAGAATCCACCCAAAAACTACTAGAACTAATAATTGAATTCAGCAAAGTTGCAGGATACAAAGTCAATACACAAAAGTCTGTTGCATTCCTATATACAAATGGTGAACTAGAAGAAAGAGAAATCAGGGAAACAATTCCATTTACAATTGCATCAAAAAGAATAAAATACCTAGGAATAAACCTAACCAAGGAGGTGAAAGACCTACAAGACACTCATGAGAGAAATTAATGAAGACACCAATAAATGGAAATACATCCCATGCTCATGGATAGGAATAATTAATATTTTCAAAATGGCCATCCTGTCTAAAGCAGTCTACAGATTCAATGCAATCCCTATCAAAATAACCAATGGCATTCTTCAACAAAATAGAACAACTAGTTCTAAAATTCATATGGAACCACAAAAGACCCTGAATAGCAAAAACATTCCTTAGAAGGAAGAATAAAGCAGGGGGGATTACACTTTCCAACTTCAAGCTCTACTACAAAGCCACAGTAATCAAGATAATTTGGTACTGGCACAAGAATAGACCCATAGATCAATGGAACATAATAGAAGCCAAGATATAAACCCAAGCATATATGGTCAATTAATATACCATAAAGAAGCCATGGATATACAATGGGGAAATGACAACCACTTCAACAAATGGTATTGGCAAAACTGGACAGCTGCATGTAAGAACCTGGATTATTGTCTAACTCCATACACAAAAGTAAACTCAAAATGGGTCAAAGACCTGAGTGTAAGTTATGAAACCATAAAACTCTTAGAAGAAAACATAGGCAAAAAACTCTTGAATATACACATGAGCAACTTTTTCCTGAATACATCTCCTTGGGCAATAGAAACAAAAGCAAAAATGAATAAATGGGACTATATCAAACTAAAAAGCTTCTGTACAGCAAAGGACACCATCAGCAGAACAAAAAGGCATCCCAGAGTATGGGAGAACAAATTAACAAATGACTCTTCCACTAAGGGGTTGACACCCAAAATATAGAAAGAGCTCACATGCCTGAACATCTAAAAAACAAATAACCTGATTTAAAAAGGTGCAGAGGATCTGAACAGACACTTCTCCATAGAAGAAATTCAGATGGCCAACAGGTACATGAAAAGATGCTCCACATTATTACTTTCTAGCTAATTATCAGGGAAATGCAAATTAAAACCACAATTAGATATCACCTCACACCCACTAGGGTTGTGAACCTCCAAAAGTCAAGGAACAACAAATGCTGCAGAGGATACAGAGAAAGAGGAACCCTCCTACACTGTTGGTGGGAATGTAAATTTTCCACCATTGTGGAAAGCAATATAGAGGTTCCTCAAAAATCTAAAAATAGAAATACTATTTGACCCAACAGTTCCACTCTTAGGAATTTACCCAAAGAAAACAAGTTCCCTGATTCAAAAAGACATATGCAGCCTTATGTTTATTGTAGCACTATTTATAATAGCCAAGATATGGTAGCAACCTAAGTGTCCATCATTAGATAAATGGATAAAGAAGATGTGAAAACAACAAATGCTGGCAAGGATACAGAGAAAGGGGAACCCTCCTACACTGCTGGTGGGAATGTAAGCTAGTTCAACCATTGTGGAAAGCAATATGGAGATTCCTCAAAAAACTAAAAATAGAAATACCATTTGACCCTGGAATCCCACTCCTTAGAATTTACCCAAATAATACAACTTCTCAGATTTGAAAAAACATATGTCCCCCTATATTTATTGCAGCACTTTTTACAATAGCCAAGATATGGAAGCAACCTAAGTGTCCATCAGTAGATGAATGGATAAAGAAGAGATGATACATATACCCAATGGAATACTATTCAGCTATAAGAAAGAAACAAATCCTACCATTTGCAACAACATGGATGGAGCTGAAGGACATTATGCTCAGTGAAATAAGCCAGGCAGAGAAAGACAAATGCCAAATGATTTCCCTCATTTGTGGAGTATAACAAAGAAGCAAAACTGAAGGAACAAAATGGCAGCAGACTCACAGACTCCAAGAATGAACTAGTGGTTACCAAAGGGGAGGGATGTGGGAAGGTGGGTGGGGAGGGAGGGAGATGGGGATTGAGGGGTATTATGTTTAGTATGCATGGTATGGGGGATCACATGGAGAACAGTGTAGCACAGAGAAGGCAAATAGTGAATCTGTGGCATCTTGGTGCACTGATGGACAGTGACTGCTTTGGAGTGCGGGTTGGGACTTGATAATATGGGTAAATGTAATAACCACATTATTTTTTCCTGTGAAACCTTCATAAGAGTGTGTATCAATCATACCTTAATAAAAAAAAAGATGTGGAACACATATATACACAATAGAGTGTTATTCAGCCATAAGAAAAAAACAAATCATACCATTTTCAACAACATGGATGGAGGTAGAGAGTAATATGCTGAGTGAAATGAGCCAGGTGAAGAAAGACAAGTACCAAATTATTTGACTAATTTGTGGAGTATAAGAGCAAAGCAAAACCAAGGGAACAAAACAGTAGCAGACTGACTCATAGACTCCAAGAAGGGACTAGCAGTTACCAAGGGGAAAGGGATAGGGAGGGTGGGTGGGGAGGGAGAGAGAAAGGGATTAAGGGGCATTGTAAGTAGCACTCTCAATATAAGGTAGGTCATGCAGAAGGTATGTAATGAGTGTAGCATTCTTCTGCACTGATAGACAGTGACTACGATGGAGTAGTGGAGGGACTTGATAACATGGGTGAATGTTGAAACCACAATGTTGCTTATGTGAAACCTTCATAAGGTTGTATATCAATGGTACCTTAGTTAAAGAAAAAGAAAGAAATGCTAAGTAGTCACAAAATGGAAAGATTTGCTATATAAAGAAAAAAATGGCATGGAATTGGAAGTGGTTTGAGAGTCCAAAGAAGCTTTATTCTTTTAATTGTAGTAAAATACATGTATCATAAACATTTTAAACATTTTTTTATGTGTGTAGTTGAATGGCAATAAGCACATTCATATTTTTGTGTACCATGCCAACATCCCAAAGATTTCCATCTTCCAAAGCTGAAACTCTGTACCCATTAAACATTAGGTCCCCATTCTCTTACTCCCCAGACCCCACTAGCCACCATTTTATTTTCTGTCACTATGAATTTAACAAATTAAGTACTTCATGTAACTGGAATCATACAGTATTTGTCTTTTTGTGACTGGATTATTTCATAGCATACACCTTTAAGGTTCATACATATTGTGACGTGTCAGAATTTTTAAGGCTGAATAACATTTCCTTCTATGTGTATGCTACATTTTCTTTTATCATTTATTTGTCAGTGGACACATGAGTTGCTTCCACATTTTGGCTTTTGTAAATAATGTTTTTGTGAACTTAGTTATACAAGTATCTGTTTGAGCCCTCCTTTCAATTCTTTTGGCCATATTTTGTATTAGTTTTTTTTAAGACAGAAAAATCTAATATGTTTGCAGGCTTTCTATGTTTCCAGTGGACAGTACAGGATCTGGGAAAGAAATGAATATTTTGTTTTTATGTCTCAACAAATACCATTTAGGGAGAAAACGTGCAAACTTAAGTAGTAATCAACCGTAGTGAGTGCTTTAAGTCAACAAAGTACTTTGGGGTCTAAGGTAGGTAGAGACATACTCTATGTGATAATAAAGTATACTCATTGTCTTTTCAAAGGTCTGCCTCATCAGGTAGGTGCCTAGACTTTTGCAGAACCTTCCTTAATAATTATGCTATCTTATAACTCAGTTAGCAGATCACACCCTGTTGGAAATCAGAATGGGAATAGTTTAAATTGTATAAGCCAGTAAGGATTGACCATGGCAATATTAACATCTAGTTATTTTATTATTGTTTTTGTTTGGCCTTTTTCATTGCTTTATTTAGCTTTGATATTTTCAAAATTATAATCTGAGGATTGATGATATACATACTGTCTTTGAGTCTCAGAGTTCAACTATTTGAGGTTGAACCACAACACTGACTGGACACAAATTTGTGAATATATTGTAAAGCATGAGTGAAGGACTAGCAAACAAAATGACTTCCAGAGCAAACTTTAGCAAATAGTGTAAACAGAACATTTGCAGGATTTTTACAACAGTGACAACCTCCGTAAATTAATGTGTATGTGTGTGTATAAAACTGTTCCAATGCTAATTGCTGTGATATTTGTCTGTCACTAAAAGGTGTCTCTTTCCTAATTAGCCTATTGCCCCTTTCTTACCAATGTCATGAGTTAGACTTTGTAACATTATAATTAAATACAGAAGAACACAGTCTTCACAAAATTCTGTCATTTGGAAATTATTCAGGATAAGAGGTTGATTGGAGAAGGGAACATTTTGGCTTCTTCTCTCCCTACTATGCACCATGCTCTGCCTAATTCTGGAACTCTACATTAATGGAGGAAAATTTGAGTTGAACATTGTATGCTCTTGTTCCAAAGCCTTTGTATGTAGGGCCACCTCTACTTAAAAAGAACTTTTCCTCTTTGCCTTTAGGTCAATTATCAATTTCACAAGGAAACCTTTTTTGACTGTATCTTAAGTCAGCTCCCTCTATCATATCGTGTCATAGCACAACATAGCACTCTTTCCTAGCTTTTTTTAGTATCGTAATTTATATTTCTTACGATTATTTGAATAACAGCTGCCTTACCTATGAAACTCTGTTCCCTGTGTGTAGGGATTCTGCCTGCTTTTACTTGCTGTGTTTCTGCTTCTTTTCACATAATGTCAGACACTATAGCAGGCACTCAAAAGACATTTATTTAATCAGTCAGTGGGTGAACAAATGAATGAATGTTCATATGGAGAGAAAAGTGTTTTTAAATATATGTTTTATGTGAATTTGATGTATTATGTGGGTTTCTGATTAAGACATATAGTGTGGATTAAGGAGTTAGATATCAATTTCTTCAGAATTTTGAAAAAAAAATTGAACAATAAGAACTTCAGAGCTGATAGAGAATCAAGTTCTCTGTCCATTTAATCACTTTGAGTTGAAACTTTGGAACTGTGGGACACAGAAAGACCAGTGAAAAGCAGGCATTTCTCAAGGGATCAAGCACCCCTAAGAAAAATTGCTATTTTCTTACTAAGCTGCTGATATGGGCCAACTGATAAATTCTACTCTGCCCATAGGAGCTTAAATTTCACATGACCAGGATTATTTTAGTGTTCTACACATTTTATTGCATTCTCTCGTATAACTGTAATTCAGCAGAATAATTTACTTCACAATCATTTGGGATAAATGAAAAGTTTATTAATTTTTATTAGCAGTTGGAATAAGCAACTTTTTGGTATATCTGTGCACCAAGTACTGACTTGGGTAATTCACAGATATTATTTAATTTTAAAATATTTTATATTTCATTTGAACTAAACAAAAGGAGAATGTGCTCTTTTCACATGCTGTGGAAATCTGTTATATTCAGCCAAGTTTAAACAGTTTTACTATTATTATCACAACTAGCTGATGTGTCCTAGCTGACCTTACGTGTTCTCTCAATGAAGAACAGTCATGTTAAAATGTTTGATCTTTCTATGAAAAAATGACAAATCGATAGCAATCACTGTCCACACAGGTTAAGTGACAAAAAGGACAGAGCGACTGGTGGTCATTTAAACATTATACACTTGTTAAAACTACTTTGCTCTATGGCTTGTGCTGCTGTTTGTAAAATATAGCTCTGCTTGAATCTTTGCCTCTCAGTCACAAAGCCTGCCAGATTCCCTTGATCACAAAGTCACCCCATGCTTACAGTCATGCTCCAAGTTGGTCTGTCTGCTTCTCTTCTTTCTAAGCGGTGATGTTAGAAGTTGTGGTTCAGCATGTGTATAAAGTATTTCTTCTGCCTCCTCTATTTGCAACTACCCCACCTCAGGTCTCCATCCAGCAGTGGGTTGCATTACTGATTCTCTGCAAATACCCTGTATATGTGGAAATATCAAACTGAGGCAGCACACATTTTTTCCACAGTCAATACATACAATATTATTATTTTTTGTATATATTTATATAATCATGTATTATAATTTGCAATTTATTTAAATTTTAAGATTTCTATATAAATTCCACTCTAAGGAAGGAGAAAAGGTTGCTATGTGGTAAAGTTGTGTTGTTCATTTTTTTTCCTGTTTCCATGTAGAATTCACCTTCATATCCATATGGTATCAATCTCTATTATGATCACTGTAGTGCAAATCTCACTTTTTCTTAAAATGAAACCAATGTCCAATTAAACTATCAAATAAAATAGTTCAAAAGATGAGTTATTTTTGCATTAGAGGAATAAAAGAAGTTATGTTGTGTAATTATAACTTTATAGGAGTCACCTTTAGCTAATTCGTTTATCATAGAGAGCCTGGATTTCAGCTAGAACAATCTCAGGTCCTGGCAATTGTAATAAAAGTACATTCCAGAAAATCAAGAAACTCGATTTTATAATTAATAATGAGTTGATTCTATTTGCATAGTTTGGAGTCCTTCAACTAATTGTTGAGAATATTTTAAATTTATACTGCTTAAAATCTACCTTGAGTATTCTAGAAGTATATTCATACAAATGGTACAATCTTCACAATCATACTATTTATGCAACACATATTTATTGAGTGCCTATTATGTGTAAAGCATTGTTCTAAATACTAGGGTTCATCTGTGATTAACAGACAAAAAAAACACTGTTCCTTTGTTGATGTTGTCTACATTTCGTGACTTTCAATGAAGGCAAATTATTCCAATATTAGTTACCACATTTTTCACTTCACTTGTCAAGATGATTAAAATTTTTACAAAGAAAAGATTTTTTAAGAATTGAATTTCAGTCAGGCTCCTCTAAGAAAACTGTAGACACAGAAGCACTAAATTATGCCTTCTTTAAACCATGGTGCTTTATGTCTTTGCTAGAACATTATGGTTCTCTCAGATGCACATAGAATGAAGTCACACAAGGCTTGTAGTTGTCACTTTTCAGTTCTTTGAAAACTCAAATATTTTATTTGAAAATGATGTGGGTGAAATGTTTAAAATATGTTACAGAGAATCAACTTAACTGATCCTTAATGGAAGACTGGTTAGCAGCTTTGATAAATTTCACTTGATAATAAAATGCAGTTTTCCTTATAATTTTTGACTTTTGGTTTATTCTAACATCCATGTTTTATTAGATATTCTTTATTATAACAATTTTTAGAATTCTAGGAAAAATTCATCAAATGCTCAAAATAACCAACACCATTGTTTCTATGGGGTTGTTAAAACAAAACATTTTTAGTAACAGGCAACTAATTATTTTCAGCTTTAACACAGTTTACCTATCTCCTCTAGTTACAGAATCCCTATCATTTCAAATTACAGTCAATTCAAAACATCATTTTAATGATGTCAGATTGGAAGAGAGCCCTGTGCAGTGTGACAGCAGTGGTCTGTATTTAAGCTCAGTTAAAGCACACTTTAAAGCAGTATATCTTTGTAGTCATGAAGCTCCTTAATTCCATAACATGTCTGTGATTGTGTGCATCAGTCATGGTGATGGAAAACCATATTCCTTTTTAAAGGATGCTATGGAAGCAAGCAGTGAGGTGAGTGTTGCTATGTGTCACCTTACCATGCAGCGTTCCCATATTTTAAATTACCTTCTCAGCTCCCATTGGCTTCCTTTATTCTCTTTTCTTCCTTTCTAACCTCATTAGGAATATTGTCCGTTCTCATACAAACTCATAATGATGCCAGGGTTCTTGTTCACAAAGCCAAAGAATGAGCTTCACAAACACTCAAGGTAGGAGAGCAAGGTACAGGCTTTTATTTAGAGATAAAGTGAAAGGACAGAGCTCCCGGCTCATGCCAGGAGGCGACAAGAGAGCCAGTAGTGGTGCATTGTCTAGGGGGTTTTATAGGCAGTTGAGGATTTTCGAGAACATGAAAACACTTAGGGGTGTGGACTTGCATCACCTGCCCTGTCCTCAAGGTGGGCTGGGTCATAGTCTGATTGCTAGGGCTGACAGTGGAGTCATGGGTTTTGCTGATCCCCTTGCAGGACACTCAAACATTCCAGGCCAAGCTGCTTCTGGCCTTTTGACCTTTAACTGATCTCACTGAAGATGTCTATATTCTTAGGTATCTTTCCCTAGAGAATTAGTGTGACCTTGACTTTGCATAATGCTTAGCACAGAGTTTCAATAGGGACTTCTTTGCCCATTGTCACATTGCCCTGACTGTAAATATTCCACCCTGCTTTTCCCGGAGGCCTTCACCCTACTCTGACTACACCAACTGTCCCTGTCTCAATAATACCTGCAGAAGAAAATGCAATGAAATCTTAGACATGGTAAAATAAAAGGTGAATGGGTATATTAGCTTCCTTTTGCTGCTATAATCAATTACCATAAATTTAATGACTAAAAAATACAGTTTTAGTACTTTACAGTCACGTAGGTCAGAAATCTGACATGTATGTACCTCATTAGCCAAAATTTAAGGTGTCAGCAGGACTGCATTCATTTCTGTTCTTTGGTGAATCCATCACCTTTCCTTTTTCAGCTTCTAAATGCTCCTGAATTCCTTGGCTCATGGCCTCCTTCTATCGTCAAATCCAGCAATGGCTAGCCAGTACTTTCCTCACTTCTTAACATTTGACAATGATATTTCCATTCCCACAATCCATATTTAAAAGGCCCTGATAATTATATTGGATACACCTAGATAATCCAAGAGAATCTCATTTTAAAGTCGATTGGTTAAAATTTTTAATTCCACATACCTTAATTCCTTTTTGCCATAAAGATAACAAATTCCAGAGATTACAAGATAGACATCTCCGGCACCATCATTCTGCTTACCACAAAGGTATTGCTAAGGGTTATCCTGAATTTGAGGATTATGGATTGGAATAATGCTAATTTTGGAAATGGCTACTTATACCATGTTAAGGAACAGAGAAGGCTGGTTTAACAGGGATTGAGTTAAGACTTGTGGTTTTGGTAAAAGAACAGGAGTACAGAAGAATGAGGCTGTAATAAGAGAGTGTGTTGCGTAATGAAGCATAGTGCCTTGACTTGTTAGCAGAAGACATTAGACAAGGAAAAGGCTGACAGATAGCAAGGGGGGCTTTGGGGTGGGAAATGGAGGGAAAAAGGAGCTGGTGGAATCTATGAGATGAAAAATTAGCTATGATGTATTTGAGGGAGAGAAAGTACCGAAAAGATAATATTCAAAGGGCAGGATATTTGAATTTAAAAGCTTAGACTATTTTAGGGTGATGACAAGTCCCAGGACATAATCATGCAAACAAATGGTTAAAGAACATTGAGAATGATATCTATTGAAATGAAGAAGTTCAAATACTTGCTAAGTTATGATTTTGGATGGGACATTCATATCTGCCCTAAAGTCACTTAGGGTGATGACTGACCTTGCAATAGAAAGATCATGAAACTAGTAATTTCTCAACCATTGAGGGAGAACTTGAAAGGAATATAATCAAACATGGAGGTCCTTGTAGTAGAGACACAGATAGACAGCATGAGAAACAAAGAAGCAGGGATTTGTACTTGAATAGAGAAAAGAAATGCTCTGGAAGCAGCTTTTGGGAATGAGAAGAAACCTTTATCTACTGGCCCTGAAATATGTAAGTGAAATGAGAATAGGAACCTCTCCTGAAGAAAGCTGAAGAGGAAGTTGAGAGCTTTGGGCTGAATTAGACTTTATTTATGGCACAAAATTGAAGATGCAGTCCCATTTATCAGAGAACATGTGAAAAGGCATGGAAAGCTTTGCAAGGAAGGTTTTATCAGGGGCCACAGAAGAATTATAAGGCAGCATTTTATGCTGGAGAAATAGTTCACGGCTCTAAGGCATTTCTCTTCTAAGTGATGGAAATGATTGAAGAAGTAATGTTTTTAAAAAGAACACAATGGTGAATTTACAAAATAATGAATGAAACCATAGCCACTGTGGATAGTAGGAAGTTCATCAAGAAGTGATGGTATCATTTGTAGATGCCACAGAAAGCCCAGGGGTAAGTCTCAAATAGTAAGATATCTCATCTTAGTTTTCCATGATTACCTTATATTGTTGAAATAAATGAAAGGAAAGAAGGACAGAAGGGAAGGGCAGGGGGTTCTAAAGAGAAATAGCAAAAAATCATTAGGTTATTTCTCATTAAGGATGTGATTGAGTAAAAAAAAACAAGGAAAGTATTGGTAAGGACCTGCTTTGAAGAATGGCATGAAGCAGTGGGGTGTGCATCCCTGTTTGTAGTTACAGTCTATCACTCCTAATGGGATTGCTATGCATTTACTACAATGAGAGACAGAAGTAACTTTCACCATCCCTTACAATGTGAATAATGAATTATAAACATTTCTGATCACATACCATGAAAAGTGAATTGCACAAGGAAAGAATTTAAAAATGATTTTCATCAGATTTGGAAAATAAATTTGAAGTTATAAAGGCCATATAATAAATTTCTGCACACATTGAGTTATTTTTAAATTATTAATTAATAAGATAATTATATGCCATTTAATATGTGGTATTGATATATAACCCAAGAAGGTTTGAGCATATTCCAAGTTATCTTTTATCTCTATTGAAGAAGCATGGGAAGGAAGGAAGTACAGTATTGCACATTATAATGGGAGGTGTAGTCACCCGAGATACTGAAACAGCTGAGGCATTAAATGAATATTTCCAAGTACATTTGCAAGGGAGACCATTCATTTATGACTACCTATTCTATATCAGGATCACTATGGCAAAAGTAATAAATAAGACTGAAAAACTTCAACTCAGAGTTTTCCCAATTTGGAGTATTAGTAGCATATGACAAAGCTACAAAAATTTGAATTAGGTTTAGGTGCATTTATTTTAATGTTTCATGAGTAGTTGAAAATAAGCATGTAACACTAAGTTATACGGTCAACCTGAAGCCTCAGCCTCAGCTGATTATTCAGAAAACTTCCCATGTTTTGTGAACATGACATAACTGGTTCCTAATAACTTGGCTATTGATCTGACTTTCAGTACAGGGGCCTGGTTACAGTATTCTGGTCTTATTCCCTTGCTTGTATTTTATTGTTTATAGTGAAGTTTATAATACTAAAGATAAAACAAAAGGATATTTTCCCCATAATACAAATTATTGAATTTTATTGCTGACAAAATTATGGCGAGATTGGTTGAATTAATCTTCCCTGTTTTGTTGGCAATGAAAGACAAAGTAAAGAAAAAATGAAATGGCATCATCAAAATTACTACTCTTAAAACATAGCTTGGTGTGGTTGCTGATCTCTTTTAGACAATTAAGAGACTATCTAATAAACTGGAATTGTTAATAAAATAAATTAACTCATAGGCTTGACTAATTACCATTGTTACTTGGATTATGAGTATATGTATATTAATTATGGGTTTTAATTATGCCGTTTTAAGAATTGAGGATTGATTTTTGTATTTGTTGTTTCAGTATTTAATTTTTTCATTTTAAAAATAAGAATGACTTAAAAAATGGAATGTGACATTGAAGATAACTTTCAAGATGACTTGAACTATAAAAGTTATTTCCATTCATTTAAATGGTCAGTGTTTTTTTGTTTATATAGGCCTTTAAAGCATATATTATGTTTAGCAGTATTCTCAGTGTGTATTAGAGGAAAAATGTTTGACTGTTATTTTGAGAAGTTTATAGTCTCTTTAAGAAGACAAAGCATACATAAATGTTGGGGAGGAAAGCCAGCTAAAGAAGTGTGTGAGGTAAAATCTTTTAAACTCAGCTCTCGTAAACTGAAAATGAAGCAAGGGGTCAGGCATCCTCAGGCAACCTCTGACCATGCTCTACTCATGTTGCCTCCTGGTCATCACCCCAAATAATCTTTCAGACAGGAGGAAGGATACTTTATAGATGGGAACAACATGAGCAAAGAAGTAGGAGTAAGTAAAATATAAGTGGATGTGTAGGAATCTTTTCATATATAGCAGAGAAACCACCTTAACAGAATATCTGAGAGAAGCTACTCTGCAGGCAACTAAAGATAGCATAAAAGATGAGAAATCCAGAGTAGATGAACCTTCATTGGGTATGAGTAAAAAGAATGAAAACCAGAAACCAAAGCTGAGCATAGGGGTACCTATTTAGTGGGCAGGAAAGGAACACAAGCATAATGTGCCTCACAGGATTTACATTATTTATCATTATCATATACATATCATATACCAAAAGGACTGCCCTAGACACTGAAGGTCCAGAAGTCATCACAATGTCTGCTTTTGAAGAGCTTGCTGGTGAGAGAGAAAGAGAGACTGTGCACAAATCATTTCAGCCACATAAGAGGTGCAATCACACAGTCTACCCAAAGGGAACAGACACACAGATCAAAATGCCTTTTTTTGTCTGGAAGATGAGAGAAGACCTCTTAGAATAGTTGACTTTTGAGTTCAGTCTGAAAGAATGAATATTGATTTGAAAATCAGAAACAAAGGGAACTAGGATTCTAGGCCTAGGAATTAGCAGGTACAAAGATACGGGCGATTACCAACGTAACTAAATGGAACTACAGCCTAGGAAGCTCACTGAGGAATTATAGGAAGTAAGGTTGGCACAAAACCAGGATGGATCATGGAACACTTTGCTTGGATTTTACCTTAAGATGTTGAGGAACTGTTGAAGGATTTAAGCATTTAAAACTGGTGAATGATGCTATCAAATTCTGCCTTTTGAGCTGTTACTTCAGCAGTTGTAGAGGATAAGTTTACAAGTCAAGGTCAGAATTCTAGAGTCTGAGTTTGTGGCCACTGAGAAGCGGTGCTGTGTAAAATGCACTTAAATCATCAAAGAGAAGCAGAGAGCAGTGAAAAGTTTTAAAGGCAGACAGAACATGTGAGTGAATTGGAGGAAAAGTTGCAGAATACATTCTAAACTTTGACTCAGGGGCTTTATAACCAAACATGGATGTAAGAATAAGAAGAGAAGCGTAAGAAGTCAGTTTTCATAGATAATTAAAGATAAAGAATCAAGCATTTATCTTGCCTTTATTGAATGAATAGTTTTTTTGTGGGGAAAGTTCCCTTTTAGAGATGATTTTTAACAAATGCACAAGGGATAATAAAATTAGAAAACTTACCACTTTTCACTCTTTAATATCCAGGTGATGATCATCAATGGATAGAGTAATGAGATGGATATTGATAGAGAGTTCATGAGATAGGTTTCAATTTGACATCACCTGAACCTGAAAATAAACTTATCACTACTAAAAGTAGGACAATGTATATTATATGCCTCATGAGGTGATGCAATAGGAAATATAACATATTCCTCTATAAAATAATAAGCTAAGCAATTTATCCAGAGTTTAGATTTAATTACCAGTTTATAGGAAATACTAAGACTAGTGGAAAAAATCAACCACCACAACTAAGTAATCAAAGCAGAGACACAATAATCAAATGCTGTTTGTGGATTTTGGATCCTGATTGAGAAAAGCAGCTTTAAAAAGAGCCCTTTGAAGTAATCAGGAAAATTCAAACAAAGATTTGGTATTAAATTCTACATACGATTTATTGTTAATTTTGTTATGTATGTTATCTGAAAAGTCATTAGAAATGCATACTGATGTATTTACAAATAGCAAGACATAAACATTGGGTTTTATTTAACATCAAACAAAAAAATAAAAACCTCGTGGGCAATGGATAAACTGAGATGGGAACATTTATATCTGAAGCTTAGTGCTAGACATGGTATAGATAACTGTTCTTTGCAGTAAGCCTCTCTCTTTTTATGTCTGAAAATTTCTATAATGAAAAAGGAGAAAACAGTTGAAATTAAGCAGGTCAGTTTGAGATGCCCATCATACATGCAGGTGTAGAGTTTTAGTATGACCTAATGTAATACATATCTTAAACTGTTTCAAATGAAGTATGTACTAGATGTTTATGTAGAATACAGAGTGAGAATGTAATAATCTCAACTCTGGAAACAGAAATATTTAGAGGGAGAGAAGTTAGTAGAAAGTACTGATAAGAATCAGGATGAAGATCAGAATAATATTATAGAAAAAAGAGAGTCATCAACATTCCATGTATGTCACATAGAATAAATATATTGTCTTTTATATTTTGAAATTATTCATAATAATATTGAAAGGAATTTTAGAAGAATGATCATTGGAGAGAAGAGAAGGGACTGGAAAGCTTGATAGGAAGGGATTCTTGAAAGCATTCTATATGAGACATAAGAGCTCTTTCTATTCTTTCAAAAAGATGGACTATGAAGGTTTTTCTATTTTTTAAATATGTTTACCTTTGTGTTTGTCTGTTTTTTGCTATAATTGTTCATAAAGGAATATAAGAGAGGTCATATTTGTAAGGGTGACTCAATGGAAGCAGAGGCTAGTTCACCACAAAGCAAATGAAAACAGAGCTGCTCCCTACTACAGGCTCTGTTGGCAGATAACTTTTCTAAGGTCCTAGCAAGGGCCCTTGTAGTGTGTGTGCATGAACACAGACTTTTGTGAAAAGTGGAAAAAGAAAGATGTTGACTGTTACTATTACCACTTTCATCATATTTCCCTCAAGTTCAAGTGGTATTTGAGAGGCCACTAGCATTGTGGCCTCCTTCTGAAAGGATTCTGAATTGAGAATACTTTTAGTTTAGGTTGAGTAGTACATGTTTTATGTAGTCCAGTTGGTGTTTAAATTATTCTGGATATCCAGGTATAGGAATGGTTTACAGAAATGCTCTTCCACCCACTGTGAAAATTCACTGTGACACAAAGGTGAGAGGCCATCATGTGTACTGTAACTTGTTCTATAGTGCCTGACCCCAGAAGCATATGGGAAGTAGAGGAAAAGTAAATTTTTAAATACATGGAGCTATAAATGTAAAATAAAAATTGAAGGATATGGTGCTTATCAATACCTAGTCAAAATAGTTCTACCTGTCAGGGATATACTAGATACAGAAGATGATACAATGATAATCATGTGAAAATATAATTGACCAGATTCCCTGTGTTTGTATCACACAAATCTTTGCTATTACAAACACTGATTATCTTTATAACTGCTTGTGTGAAATTTAGTTTTCCCAACTTCCTCAATACGTATCCTTTAATCAATGATGTTTTCATGTGAAGATATGACAATAAAGTATGCAACCATAAAAGAATAGGAGAAAGAGCCATGTCAGGCAGTTAATTGATAAAAAAATATGTTACTTTCCTACATTTTATGATGTTTAGGGCATTTTGCTAATTAAAAAAATTATAATTCTTTATGATTTATTTTTGTTAACTCTAAGTAAATGTTCACTGTCATGCCTTATACTGCCCTCATATTTTTATATTTTTTTGAAATAAATTTTCACAAAGTATGTATCTAAATCTATATAGGAGCCAAAGAAGATGGTGAATGCAAAAAAGTTCAATCAACATTTATTAATAAAAATTATCAAAGCTTTCCTCTCACTCAGCTTTTGCCCAAGAGAGAACAGAAGCAATTGGCTGTTATCAATCCCAAAATAATTTTCTCCTTTAAAGCGTATTTTGAAAAATGTTAAGGTTCAAAGTACTAGGACAGACACAGACACAGATACAAAAAGAAGACTATACATTAAAAATAGACTGTGCTATCACAGATCTGATTATTCCATACTTCCTCTACTCTTGCACCCATTCACACCCCAAACAGAGAAGCACAGGAACTACTTGTTCCCTTCCCTTTACTTGTTTTAAATATTAACTGACAAAGCATAGTACTTGTCTAAACTTTTTACTCTCATTTGGCCTCTAGGAACAAATATCCTGTACCTGTAAATAAACTTCACAGTGAATCAAATATAGTTAAGCCAAAGTCAGAATATTTAAGCCAAATGGTAGTAAATCATTAGGACAAAATTTTTAGGTCACTGTAGATTTAAAAGGAGTAATAATTTTATAATAGATGTGATTTAAATTTTTCAAAAGTATATTTTCTTCTAAATTGATAGTTATATTTAGAAGTATATAAATCTTTATGATTAATTATTCAATATGAAAATATAGTCATTAGTGTTATTTACATATTCATATGAAAGTAGAATCCAAAATCTTTTATTGCATCTGTAAACAGAAAATCTATGGAAGGAGACCTTACATTATTAGTGAATGTCAAAACAAACTCTTATTTATGATTAGATTTCATTCCAGTATTATTTTAATATTTTCACACCTCTGATTTTAAAAGACATTGATATTATGAGTGAGCAAACTTCAATGAAAGAAGCCTACTTGAACTTTTAAAAGAGTAAACTAATCACAACAAAACAACATAATAGCAGGTCCTCATTCATATTTTGATTACATAATGATGAAAACCTTTAGTAAAATACAATATATTTATAGTTTTAGGCTTTAGGTAAATTATTATTGGCAACAAAAATAGAGAAAGAATAATCTCTTATCTTTTAAAGCCCATTATTCTCATTTGGACTTGGAAATTACAGTGAATTTTCTGCTTTATATGACTACCTATCCAATTTTGAACACAAAGCAATTACAAACTTATACTAAAATGTCAATGCTGTTCTCTGAAATAGATTTATAATTACCCTGATATACTCAGATGGTTACAATACTAAAGCATATATCTACAGTATTAAAATAGGTGTTTTTTACATTAAAGAAGTTACATAGAAATATATTTTTTCAGGTGGTATTGTAATTCAATGTAGAATAATCATTCCAAAATATTTCAACTTTTTTATAAGCATTTCTCGTTGTAACACAGTGCTATCCTTACCCCATGTACTGAGATTAACAAAGTGTCTAAACCAATAGGAACAACAATCTTCATTACTTATTTCATATTTGTGGAGATTGCAGGGAATAAATTCTCTACTCTCAGTTTTAAAACTATGTATCATACACTCTCAGGGCCTGTATTTATGAAATAAGCTACAAGCAATACAGCAGATTGATATTGATGGAACATAGAGTCTCCAAAAGCTGGAAGTGCAGCAATTATGGCCATATGAAAATGACCAAGAGACAAACTAAAAAAGAACACTAGGCTTAAGTATATCAATTAAATTCCATTATTATTAAAACAAGTGGCAAATTCAGAAGCTCTAGAAAGCTAATTATATGTTCCATAGTACTAGAACTATCTAGTAGAATTAATTTTAATATCTTATAAAAGCTGATAATAGCTCTGCAGTTTTTTACTTGCAACTTAAAGAACAACTACCTAGGAAAATAAGATGCGGTTGAAAACTTGATTTACATAAATTTCCCTAATGAGAATTGTGTTATTTCAAATTTTTGGCTTACTTTTTCCATCTCATATTTTCTGTTCTCTATTTATTTAAGAGTTCATAATGTACATATGAAAATATCATTAAAATCTTTGCTATTTTAGTTCTTTTAAAAATGATTTTCTGCTTAATTATTTTCCCCCCTCACATGCCTCTTGTTCATCAATCTTTCTTTACCCAATTCAAATGGTCTAAGAGAAATGGATGCAAGTAAATGCCTTCAAGAATCATATCATATCATAAACAGCTGCTAGCATGCCATATTCCAAAATAGATCTGGAAAAATGTTTCTTTTCTCTTTGTTTCCATATGACTGCTCTAGATAGGTAATTAATATGTCTTTATCAGCAAAGCCTTATATAATACAACACACTCAAGATGCTGTTCCCCAAAGAACAGCCATGTTTGTGCATACTCAGTGAAACACACACAGTCTTCCTATAAATAGGCTTACTGCAGTTTCATTTCCAATAGACTTAATCAAACATGAATTTATATTCCTTTCCTTGATACAGTATAGTATATAATACCACTAAAAATGGTAATGTTCTATTTTTAAATGTTTTAGAATTGTTATCTTGACAATTCATCATGTCATTGTACATTACATTTTGAAGGTGGCAGATTGACTTCGGTAATGAGCATATAACATTTTATCCCAAGTTATTGCAGAGATTTTAAGTAATTATGTTCATACTGGTATCAATTAGAAAGCTTATTCTCCACCTAAACTAACAAGTATTCATTTCATCAGGGGAAAAGCAGATTGTTCTATCTACACCAGGAATAATGAAGAATTTCAATAGATACTATTACATTGCTGCATTGAATGTGTCCCTTTAATTACAATGTTAAATGGATTTATAATCACCAATCCTTGATCATGTTTAAATTTACAACATAATATTTTTTTAAATGGAACCTTTTTTCTTTCATTTTTTTTGAGCGAAAAGATGAATTACTTGGATTTCAAGGTTTTTTTTACTCAAATAAACTTACTCATATTTCTTCCTGTTGCAATCCATCCAGAACAAACATCCTGTATTATATGAGTAATAACACTTTAAATGTCTTGTTCTGGATGCAACTCAAATTGTACTTGTCCTGTGAGCAGTCATGATGGTTTGTATTTGCAAGCAATCTATTAGCCTTTTCAAAGACCTTCCTGGGATACAAACAACTTGGCAAACAACCTGATTTCCAAAGAACTTGGAGTGTGTGTGTGTGTGTGTGTGTGTGTGTGTGTGTGTGTGTGTGTGTGTGTGTCTTATACTTGAGGAAGATCACCCAGAAGATTGGCACTAATAAATAGATGTAAAATGTGATTTCATGCCCATCTTGACAATTTATTAAATGAATTAGCAACCCTCTCTCTATCTCTATTAGAAATTTTTACTTTCTGTCTAACCTCTTTCAAATTATAGTTTAACTCTAATTTCTCTGGTTCTTTTTTAGAGATAGTCACCGTGATTCCAGTATATAATCATAATTATTTTACTGCTCTGTCTTTTGTTAGTTGATAAATTCATTAGTTCCTATAGATCTTATCTCTAATATTTTAATAATAAATAACTACCTTTGAGGATTTTTTAATCACTAACTCTATCCAGCATCTTGTATGTCTTTTCTCATTATTCTTAAAAACAGCTCATGAGACAGAGATTATAATTTGAAACCAAGCGTGTATGACTTTACATACAATACTTCTAACAAGTATTCTCATTTTTCTAAACTCTTTCAAACATGTGAATATTTACCAATTTTAGGTGTCCCGAATTTTACCATTGTCTGATAAATGGAGACTCTAAATTACTGTACTGCGGATACTGTAATTCAGCAATGTTCATGAATGAATAATGTGCTCACTGGTTCTATCAGTTGCTTGGAAGAAGAAAATTATAGGAAATGCATTTAAATTTCTCATCTCATAAGAAAGCGTGACTCTTGCAATTCTACCAAAAAAATACAAAAGGTAAAAGTTCTGTCCAGCAAACATGTATAACAAGGATGTTTTGAAGATTACGTAATGCAGGGCAAGCAGTTGGCGTAGTAAATACTACATAAGTAACTGCTATTTTGCCTGTTCTGTGAGGTTACAGATATCAATCACACTTGTCTATTGCTGCATTCCTGAGCCTTGAGCATGGGTTCCAGTACATGAAATGTTCACAAAATTATTGGTTAAGTGAACTCACTAATGAATGTAAGGTATTGGAATAAAAAATGTCAGAGTACAGTGAGTATCATCATTAAAAGTCCATTAGGAGTTGCGTTTTCAGTAGAACTTTAAGGAATGCTTGTGATGTAAACTTAGATACTCATTCCAAAGCAAGGGACCATCTTTTATCTTTATCTAAGTTGAAAAAGTGCTTATTGCTTAAGGTAAATAACAGCACAGCACTTTGTGTCATTTTGCAGAGTTCACTCAGTTGTCTGCTAGACTTGAAACTAATGAGTACTTGCCTTCTTAAATTTACATACAGTAACTGTTGTCTGTATACTCGTCAGTATAGAAAAATATAAAATAGTGCTTTTTTTCTATGCATTAATGGTGACTAAGAATTAGCAAAAGAGTAAAACACATCTATTTATATTAAAGCACACATTTTCTAAGTAGGTATTATTATTATTTTTTTCTGAGAGTATTGATCAAATGTTCCTTAGGTAATTCATTTCAGGCATTCATTTTATCTTTGATTAATTCCAGGATGGCAGTTTATAATTACAATCATAGATGACAAGTAATGATTTTAGTTATCCTTGGTCATTTATATTGTAGATAGAGAAATGAATTTCTAATTTGCAATATTACCTTTAAATAATCTTATCAATCACTACCAATTTAATGATTGGTTAGATATCTGATGTTCTTTTTCAGTGAGTCAGCCAAATTTCAGTGAGAATAAATGAGAACAAATTTTTAAGTAAATTTTAATGCTTGCAGTCAGAACCTGCTCCACAACATAAAGACTTAATAGTAGAAAAGTATTTATTCCTTAAAAAAGATATTTTCTGCACTGTAGTTTAATATGATAGAATTAGAACACAGAAATATGAATGAGTTGCATATTATAGCATAGAAATTTATTAAGAGTTGTAATTGGCTAGTTTTCTGGTTACTTTAATATTAACTGTGTTTGATGCTATTATATCTCCCTTTACCTCACTATTTAACTTTAATTATAATTAATTAATGATATTAGACTACCACATCTAATAAGATTAAGGTTCATTTCTTCTCCTAGTTTCCTACTAAATTGCTATGACTATAATCCTTCAAGCATAGTACAATGCCTTCCTATTCCTTTTAAAACATATATTTTGAACTTTGATGAAGATTTTTTTAAACAAAAGGTAGTGCTTCTGTCAAGACAGAAGACAGTTTGCAGGAAAATTCAGATCACAGGTGTTTTTTTTTTTCAGAAGCTCTCTGCATTACTATCTTTATTTCAATGTAAAATTCTGAGAATGAGATACTTCATAAACAAATGGTACATCTATAAGAAATAACCTCTAAGTCAAAATATTTATTGTAGCATGTGTGAAAATACTGAGAACAATAATATCAACAGCTACAGGACTATTGGAAGTCATTGGGAATAACTATTAATTTCTGGAGATGGGCTGCTTTGGGAAGTAATAAATTCTCCATTAAAGATGATAGTTATTGACTAGATCAACGACTCTCAAGGATATCATAGAAGAGATTCAAAAATTGAATAATTTGTATGGTTTTCTAATGTTCATGTCTAACCAATCATTGAATTATTCTAAGATCCTATAAAAATAAAATAAATATTGATATAAATTATTATACATTTAAATATATGAGTTAAAATACTAGAGAACTTATACATTAGGTATTAATAGTAGTGAGAAAATAGAAAATTTAGTCTTATCATAAAATGATTTTTGTTCTTGCCTGAATAAAAGACTTTGTCACTGGTATTAAAAATAAAATAATGAGGTTTTCTCACTATGTTATTTAAGAATGGGTTTCACTAATTTCATATAGACCCTGTTCTCTTTATTGAAACATCCTTATTGTAAAAGTTTAAGGCCATATATTTTTTAGAAAGTTTGAAGTTTCAGAGACGGAGGTAGTGGGAGAGAATTGGCCTTGACAGAGATTTTTGGTAAGTTACATTGTTATCTTAAATCTAGTTAATTCACTTAAAAATTTTTTTATTTGATTGTACTTTATATAATCTTCTCCTCTGTCCTTCAATAAAACTAATCTGCTAATTATGCTTTGGGTGAATATGCTGTCAAATCAGACAAGCCTAGTTCTAAATTCATGTTGTAGCAGTGTGACTTCAGCAAGGTAGCCCCTCTAAGTCTCAAGTTTCTCATTCTTATAATGAGAATCACAGTTAGTTTTAAGAATTCATTAAGAGAATATCTTTCATATCCCAAAGAGTTTCTGGCAAGTTGTCATAATTGTTTCCTATTATTTACTTTCTGTCTGTATTCTCTTTTTCACTTCCTTCCATACAGAGCTCTATGAATGCCTTAACTTGAGATAAATTTGACTAATGCAAAGGAGATAAAATCTTGGAATTTGAAAATACAAAGTAATTTGTTGTAAATGACTTTGTAGGAAGAAACAAAACAAAAACTGTTCAGTGTATCTTTTGTTCCATTTATTGACCAAGTTGTCTAGAGTTAAAAGGTATCTCTAGTTTCTGTTCTATTGACTCTAGCCTTTTTAGCTGAAATTTGGATGGATGCACACAAGTAAGTTCTTTTGTTTTTATTATATATATATATATATATATATATATATATATATATATATATATATATATATATATTTTGGAATCATTAATGTACAATTACATGAGCAACATTATGGTTACTAGACTCCCCCCATTATCAAATCCCCACTGCATACCCCATTACAGTCACTGTCCATCCTGTCCATCTGTGTAGTAAGATGCTATAGAATCACTACTTGTCTTCTCTGTGTTATACTGCCTTCCCCATGCTGCCCCAGTACATTATGTATGCTAATCATAATGCCCCTTTTTACCCCCTTATCCCTCCCTTCCCACCCATCCTCCCCAGTCCCTTTCCCTTTGGTAACTGTTAGTCCATTGTTGGGTTCTGTGAGTCTGCTACTGTTTTGTTCCTTCAGTTTTTCTTTGTTTTTATACTCCACATATGAGTGAAATCATTTGGTACTTGTCTTTCTCCACCTGGCTTATTTCACTGAGCATAATACCCTCTAGTTCCATCTATGTTGTTGCAAATGGTAGGTTTTGTTTTCTTCTTATGGCTGAATAATATTCCATTGTGTATATGTACCACATCTTCTTTATCCATTCATCTACTGATGGACACTTAGGTTGCTTCCATTTCTTGGCTATTGTAAATAGTGCTGCGATAAACATAGGGGTGCATATGTCATTTGCAAACTGGGCTGCTGCATTCTTAGGGTAAATTCTTAGAAGTGGAATTCCTGGGTCAAATGGTATTTCTATTTTGAGCTTTTTGAGGAACCTCCATACTGCTTTCCACAATGGTTGAACTAATTTATATTCCCACCAGCAGTGTAGGAGGGTTCATTTCATAAAAGAAAGGGAAGAGAAAAATCAAATTCACTGAAATTCCCACTGCTTTCTCGTAAATGGCTAGCTAAATTTTTGTTCAGTCAGGTTTTCTAGTATTTAAATTGAATCTTTTTCTTTTATTTTTGAGTGTGGAGAAATCTCTTACTTTATATAAAAATAATAAATAGGAATGCAGTGCTTTTCATGAATTTTAACAATTTAGTGCAACAATATTTCTCTTGCCAAGAGCATAGATTTTGACATTTCATGTAATTTTTTTGATTCATAAAGACCTACCTTGTCTTGTTAAAATAGAGAAATAACAAACTATTTCATAAAAGTAACAGTTCTATCTAGTTCTCATTTTTATATGCAATTAACCATAAGCTGATATTTAAAACAAAATGTCTAAAAATGGGTTGGATCTTTAACAGTATAGTTATCCATGAACCGGACTTCACATTTTAGACAGGTTTCTCTATGTAACAAGTAAAGGAATGATAAAGAAACTATTGTAACAAATGTTCTGTGACATGCCCTGGACTATTCTAGAGAAATCAAAATCTCTACCTTCAAGAAACAATTTTCTGGTCAAAGAAATCAAGAAATATTTGAGTTATAATATGATGAAAAATAAAATAAAATGAAAATATAGCCTTTATATTTGAAAGCTTCAGAGTACATGAGGAAACATATATTACCCTCATCTAGATTTTCATAAAAATAATTGATAATATCCAATCCATCCAGTTTTTTCATAGGCAAATTTACAACAATCCACATTCTTGTTGAAGCCAGTAAGATTTATTGAAAATTTGGGGAAAGCAATATTTTGAATGCTAGGCTATTTTATTTTAAAAGTCCTGTAATTGAGTGGTAAGAAAATAAAACAAACATAGTTGTAATGAAAATTAAAGGGAAATTAACAAAATTAAAAGAGGAAATAATATATTGATTTCATTATACAGGGTGAGATTGGGCAATGCTCTACACAGATATTTCTAAAAAAATGATATCACAGTATAATACTATAAATATGAATATTATTTTCTTTGCCTAAATAGTATTTGTTTTCTCTAAATAGAAAAAGGAAAGGGTTTTTATGCCTTTCTCCTCAAATAAATATTCTTAGGATGTGGATATGCTATGTGTGAAATACGTGTGCTCATTTTATCTTACCCTGTAAGAATTTTTGGAATAAGTTTCAAGAAGAGACATAGTTTTGTAACAACAGTTCATCTGAAGTCAAATAATACTCTGAAGTGTATTTCACAAATTACCTTATGATTCCTCATTACATTATTACAAAAATTGGCATAGTTTAATAACTATAAAGTGACTAAAAGCATATCAGTTCTGAGTATATTCCTTATTATCCCATTGCCTTGCTTAATATATGAAGCCACTGAGCTGGGGCCTTTCTTGAATATGCTCAAGAAGGACAACATTGCCTGTCTTCCTCACAGTGGTGTTGGCAAGATTAAGTTTAGGATGCACTGAAAATGCTAAGATGACATAAATATTTAGTCACTGACAAATCAACAATTGGAAAGCAATAATTAATCATAGTATGTATAAATCCCAGTAAACTCGGTTCTTCTATTAATCATTTTTGCATATCTATGGAATGTTTACCTTTTTACATTTTTCTAATATTATGTTATCAGCATTGTGATTATATGCATGTGTTGTGCCATTTTTTTAATTTACTTTTTAATTGAAGTATAGTTAATATACAGTATTCTATTGGTTTCAAGTATACAACATAATGATTCCACAGTTACATGCATTATTAAATCCTCACCACAGCTAGTGTAGTTACTATCTGTCAACATAGAAAGATTTGACAAAACTGTTGACTATATTCTCTGTGCTATACTTTCATCCCCATGACTAATGTGCAATTTTTAAATAAATAAGCAATGCCATGATAGGCTCCTTGTTTTATAATTCATTCATTCTACAAATATTTACTGAAGATAAAAATATGCAAGGTATTGTGGTAGAAGTTATCTAGGAAGGAGAAATGAATCTTCCTCTAACACTTGGAGTCCAGGAGGTAGAATGAAACCTATAATATAATATTGTACTGCTCCTGCAGGCCAAACACAAGGATATAGTACTTCTAATCCTCTCAAAACGCATCATAAAGGGCATTATAATCTCCATTTCACAGGTCAGGAAATTGCACAAGGTCACACTCTTAATAATGTAGCAGAGTTGAGTGAACAGCTCTGCTTATTTGTTCTTAGAATACTCTGATTATAATAACTGTCATAAAGTTTAACTTTCTAATAATCACATGTCTGTTTTATCCACTCTATCAAATACTTCAGTTTCTTTCAATAAATATTTTTATGTTTGCATTACCTTATGCAATTCTTGAAAACAGTAAAGTTTCTTGTCCCGAAATCAAGACCAGAACCTGGCATTCTCAACAAATGCTGAACAGATTAATGAATGTATTACCTTGGGAATGGGGTATTACTAAATAGATTAGCACCCCCAAATTAATTCTTATTCTAGTATTATTTTTGCAGGAGAACAGTTCCTGTTTATACATAGAAGAGACAGAACAGGAAAAAATTACAATATCAAAGTTAAAGGCAATAATAAAATTCTTTGCTTTTGTTTTATCATACAAAATAGCAGTTAAAATCAACAGATAATTTTGTTCAGTGGTTCTTAAAGGGATGTTTTGGAAATTGCAATATTTTTGGTGAACACAGTGATGAAAGGGTTTTACCAGTAGTGTGAAAACCACTTATCTCAAGGGCTGATTCCAACTCTTTATACAGTGATATGATGTTAGTATCTTGAAATGCGCTGTAGTGGGAGTGTTTACACCATGAAATTAATAAACACTACAAAATCTGAACTTTTTAAAAATAGAGAGATATTGCACAACACTGGCTTTGCTTCATCCTTAGTGTGCAGAATCAACAGATGCCAAATTTCTGCAATTCTCAGGAGAGATTCTCTTAAGAAAGTATTATCCTATTTTTATGATGATCTGAGCTTCATTTGACATAAAAGGAAATTTAAATTTTTGTGTGGTTTTAAAATGTGATGATTTTTCTAACAATGCAACTACTGTATAAACTGATAAATGACTGAATTTCACTTAATTGCTATTTTAGTGCAAAATGACATTTGAGTGTTTGAATCCCATAACACCTATATCAGTTTTCATTTAATACTCTTATCATTCAGTTTGATTCTCTATACGGTATGCATCTGTGGACTTCAGCTATGTCTTCTGTGTGGTTGTGCTAGAATATTTGTATTTTCAAATATATAGCATATTATCATGAAAAACTTTTCATTTTTCCTTTATGATACAGTTAATGCATTATGGTGATTTTTTTGAAGTCAGGTTTATAGGTAGTTACATTGTCTGTGAACTCCATTTTAACCTATTAAAGAGCAGTGATATAATTCAGTCTCTTCATCTTACAGAGGAGGAAGTATGACTTAAAGAGGAAAAATGACCTGACCAAGGTCACAGAAGGCTCTAACATTCCAGGCTATGTTATTTTATCTATTTTCCATTCATTTTCAATAACCACTTTATGACTTACCCTAATTTGTAATGATAAATGAATACTATTTGTGAAAATGCACATGTAGTTCTCCTAATTTATATCTAATGGAGACCTTTGTAAAATTCTACTGGATTTAAGCAATATAATTTCATTTAAATCAAGCCACATTCTCTTTTGCATTGACATAGAATCCGCTTGTCTTGATAATCGGTTTCAGCCCGGGCAAGTTCACTATGGATTTAGTGTGACCAAAGAAATTGACCGCAAAACGCTCTTTGGGGTAAAAGGGTCTTACAAAACTGCTGTCCAGCCCATCTCTCTCTCCTGCTCCAGCAGTGACAACAGTGGCCCTGCCCCTCACCTCTCAGGTACAGATAAGCCCTCTGTTGTCCAGGTAATTACCCATTGATATGGAGATGAAAGATGCAAATGCACTAAAGCCTACTTCTTTACACCTCTGAACCCCTGTTGATATGCAGATGTACCAAAGCCAGGCGAAATATTCTGGAAATATTACAATTTTACTCACACTCCACCCCTCCAGGATTCTCACCTTACAATCTACATGCTTTCAATCTTCTGCAATGGTCTGTGTGCAAGAAAGCTGGAGCACTGTAACCACATTCCACTAGTGAGGATCCTGGCCATAGGAACCCCAACTTCTCCACACTATAACATGTAATAGCAACAGCAATAAAATCTTTATAATCCTCAAGCCAGAGGATTCAGCTTATGCAGATTAAGTAAATGTACTTTACAGCACAATCTCTCACTAAGCACAAAATGGGTTTCTACACTTGTTTACTCATTCCTAACAATCATGCTAGATTGCTCACAAAACTTTTACCAAACATTAGACAAAGTAAAGCCTCTCCTTAACCATTATTTTCTTGACAACAGCAATACAATCATAATTCTCAAGCCAGAGGATTCAGCTAGGTTCAAAGTTCCATGCAGATTCAGTCTAAAGCTAGTCCATTCCAGCCATCATGCACTAGCTGCAGCCAGGGGGCACATCCAGAACACAAAGACTGTAGAAGAAAATAACCATGATTGTCAGGGGCCAATTTGCTGTTATTACAGGAATACACAGGACGCCAGCTTCCAGGCCTTTTTCCCAAGGTGCCAGAAGAGCCAGCCATTGGCAGTCCATGTATTGAAATGTCCAGGGTCACGTCCATTTTACTCCTAATTGCTGCATGCATCCTTGCTGCACAACTGGTAGGAAAAGCAACCTGAAATCCGGTAGCTGTATCCACATAAGTCATCGCGTTTGACACAGGTAGAAGCCCAATATACTCAATCTCACACATGACGAGGGGTATAGGCCCCTTAGCTGTTTCACCATGTGACCTCCAGTACCCCCACTGGTCCCTCAGGGCAGATACCTTAACCTTTCCCTCAGTCAAACCGTGTTCTCTAATCACCTTCCTACATGGGCTCAAGTGAGGTTGGCTCGTTTTCCAGCAGTAATTCTTGCAAACACACAGGCCGGACTCATGGCTCTGTCTCTGACCTCTGCCTTTTTGGTCTTAATGGCTGAAACTGCTGCTCTGGTTTCAGCTGTTGCCATAGCTCTAGTGAGATTCTATTGGACTTCCCATCTAATTTCCTTCCATCTGCTCCTGTCCGTATTAAATCAACCCACATCTGGGTCCTTCTAACCTTCATAGGGCCCTGTTAATTCTTCTTGTGAGTAACAGGTCTTATTTCTTTCCAGATTCTCATTGCTTCTGCCTCTCCTAAGTCTGCTTGTACTTGTCACCTCGCTTATGGCATGCCCTAAGTGAGGGGAAAGAATGGCTACTAAAGACCCAAAGAGGGATGTAGGAGCTTTGGAAGTACAATATTTCTCATCCCAGTGGTGAAAATCTCTTCATCTGGGCCATAATTGTCTGGACTATAGATGGCATTTCTTATGCCTAGCTCTCGTAGCACCTGTTGGAGTTTAGCATATATCTTCCACCTAACAGGAGAGGATGGCAGATCACCTGGATTGGGCCACACAGCACAAAGTGCAGCCATAAGCCAATTGAGGAGGAAGTGACTCCCTGGGGTCTGATGTGCATTTTGTAATCGCTGCCTCAGGGCAGGCTGCACTGTCAGGGAAGACAGCTTTCCCGTCTCTGATCCCAACAGAACAATTCCATCCACTCCTAAGTCCCACAGACACAGGAGCCAAGCTGATATTGACTCTAAGGACTTCTGTCTAAACCGGGAGCCCAAATCCACCAGCTCAGCCTGAGTATAGGGGTGGAGCATAGAGTGCTCCACAACCTGGGGAGGGGGCTGCTCCTCTCCTTGGAGAACTTTCAGCTGTTGAGTCTTTATTTTCTTATTTTCTTTATGATCACTGGGCGTGCTTTCAATACAGGAGGCACCAGTGCCTCTAGCACCACCCCTTCATCCTGCTCTAGCTCTTCCATTTCTGGGGCTGATGGCACCTTTCTCTCCCCTCCCACAAGTGCCTCCTCTGCTACAATCTTCACCTTTTCTACTGTGCCTCACAGCAATGCTACCTCTGTCTTCAGAAGCTCTCTTACCTTCAGCTCAATGCTGAGCAGCTGATGTTCTCATGCCACCTCTGTCTGTGCTTCCCTCAGGAGCTGGTCTTTTTCCTTGATGGCCTCTTCCTCCTTCAGAACACCTGGCAGTGCTGTCATCTCATCTCCAGTGGTGCCTTGCTGCTGGCGCTCTCATGCTGCCTCCTCCCATATCCAGGCCATCTCCTTCCCCAGGGAATCCACAGAGGTTTGCAGTTCACATTCTTGTGCCACCTCCTCCCACATCAATACCATCTCTGTCCTTAGGGCATCCACAGAACTCTGCAGCTTGCATTCTCGTGCCACCTCTTGCAACAATGCCACTTCCCTCTTCAGGGAATCTACTGAAGTTTTCAGCTCGCGTTCTCGCATTGCCATTTCTTGGGTCTCCTCTGTAGACCTTCTTAAGACTGTGAGAAGCAGCCAACCTACAGCCCCGCTGCCTCACGGGCACTCTGCTTCTCAAAGGCTCTGCTTACTGTACTAAGAGCCACCCCTACTGCCTAAGGTGTCACCTCCAGTTGCCTCCAGTCCTGGGGTGGGGCCCAGTCCTCTAGGAGGCAAGCCACCTCAAACCACATACCTATTGGGGGACAATCCACTGTCTTCCCATTCACAGGGGCAGCCCGCTGAAGTACCCCTCCCATAAGGGCAGCCTGTCTTTTCCCTTGATCAACAGTGAATCCTGCCAACTACGCCAGTTGTCTTGATAATGGGTTTCAGCCTGGGCAAGTTTGCTGTGGATTTAGTGTGACCAAAGAAATTGACTACAAAACGCTCTTTGAGGTGAAAGGGTCTTACAAAACTGCTGTCCGGCCCATCTCTCTCTCCTGCTCCAGCAGGGACAACACCCGCCCTCCCCCTCACCTCTCAGGTACAGATAAGCCCTCTGTTGTCCAGGTAATTGCCCATTGATATGGAGATGAAAGATGCAAATGAACTAAAGTCTACTTCTTTACACCTCTGAACCCCTGTTGATATGCAGATGTACCAAAGCCAGGCGAAATATTCTGGAAATATTACAATTTTACCCATACCGCTTATCAGGTGCAAAGTCTAGTTGTGATGGTGCTATATTTAGAATTTTATTACATTTTATGGTACCCCAGAAATATATCTTAATTTCATACTTCAAATTAGCTTTAAGCTTAATGCATTTGGGGATCCAGTTGCTTTGATTTAAAATGGCTAGCTCATGCAGCACCTGGATACAATTCATTTACCTGAATCCTTTAGCCAATGTGACCACTGCATATTAAGCTGAATTTTAGCTTCAACTTTTACCTGTTTGGTCAAACTGAAATAAAGAATGAAATGAAAACCCTTTTGCTCAAGCTGCTGTGTCAGCTAAAAGCAAGTGAAAATTGTGTGTGGTAGAGGCATACAGCAGAGGGACTGAGGACTATTGCTGGAATTTTAACACTGCACAATGAAGGAAAAAATGGCTTTGTATTCTAGGTCCCCATGGAACACTGCCTGTGAATATCATAGCAATGCTCTCCGAAGCAAGAGAATGCTTTTTACCCCAGTTTTCTCTTGCTCAAGGTCATATCTAAGAGTAGAATGGAATTAACATAATGCTTTAAAATATAGGTCCAGTGAATTCAGGTTAAATGTAAAACCTCAGTTTGAGTTTTCTTTAAAGCTTGCTTCTCAATTTTGGCATGTACAGTGAGAAACGTTACCTGAATATTTACCCATTCTTGAATTGGCATACTTTAAAGTTGTTGATGTGAAGCAGAGGAATTCAAGTTACAGAATTTAAAATGTTTGGCATTATAATTACATATATGAAGAATCCTTATTGAAATACTTTTGATGGTTGAAATGGAATCTGTTGGACAATTTTTTTATTGTATCTCCTTTTTAAACAGATCCAGTGATAAAATTCACACAGGATTTAAATGTAAATAAATGTTTTATTCTTTATGTTAAATGCAGAGTTTACATTTATGTAAATGTAAATCATACTATTGTTTCCAAACAGTTACCTGACATTATGTTAAGTAGTAAACTGCTCTATTCTGTGCCATCTTTTAATATCCTGGTATTTCCTTTTTTTAAAAATGTTTGTGGAACTTTGGGAATCTTCAGAATATAGTCAATGCATTATTTTGCATATGATGCCTTTTTTTATTTCATGTAAATGGGCTTTTGATGTACTTGGGTGTGCACTTTCATATTTATCATACCAGCTCAAAATATTTCTCTTTTAAAGTTGTCAAGTCCTTCAGGGGCTCTCAGATTACTGAGTACATGATAACATAAAATATCAACTCCAAATAGGAAATATTACCACTGCTTATAAATTTATTTTTCCTATGTATCATTTTTTCCAGGAGTATCTCAAAAGATGATCAAATTTTTAAAATATTGCCTTCCTATATTATTTACTTTAAAAAATATTTTAGATATGCGAAGAACTAGCTTTTCCATTATCTACTTTTTAGGGAAAAAGTATCATTTTTGTCTGGTCCAGTTATTTAAAAGCTGTTTAACCTAGTGATTTGACTCTTTATTAACTCATTAAGAAACATCTTTCCCCTTGGTTCTTACATTTATTTAAGTGATAATTTACTATAGGTAGTATTTTTAAAAAGCAGCCCAGAGAAACTGAATTCATGAATTTGACCTTTTAGATGACCTTTCATTATCAAACTTTTCTCCCATCATGCTGGGTGCTCAGATAGACCTTTGTTTTTTGGAGAGAAAGGCAATGGCCCATAAAAGTGGTTTTGCATGTTGGTAGTATGACATTATAATGTTTTGCCATAGAAAAAGATTTTTTTTACCTTGTGACCATGTGCTGGGTAACTAAAAGGGAAGATCTTATGTTTAGAGTCATGTTGATTAAAGTGTGTGTATGTGTGTGTATGCATGTGCATGTGCACTCATGTGATTTTCATAATCAAAATATCATAGGAATTTAAAAAGATTTTGTGCGATTCCTTAACTGAAATGGAATTTAAACTACCAATAGATAAAAAGTGAGTTGGAAAAGATTAGTTTTGATTCCAAGTCCTTATCATTATAGAATTGTCTTCACTACAGAAGAAAATGGTCAGTAGGCAATATCCATATTCTCGGAAGACTTGACCTTGAGAATCAGGTTAGAAAATCAGTTTGCAGAAGTGGAGCCACATGTGAAAACCTTCAACAAGGATGCTTAGAGCTAACTCCCTAAAGGTTACTGTAAAACCTCCTAAATCCATCTTGTAACTAAGGTCAGGATTAAACCTGGGTCTCTGAGCTATGAAGTTTGGAGAGACTGGGAGCTATTTAGCCAAGACAAAACTAGTACCAAACAAAGTCTTCTAAGTCTTAACCGAGTATTCTGTGAAAGTTAATCCTTTAGAAATAAAAGGGTCTGTAACTTTGAACCATCCTCTTTGGTATCTAAGCATTTGGACTTTATCATATACCATCTCATTTTGGGTAACCATGTTATAATGAGCTATGAGCCTCAGTTTCTCATGTGTTTCATATGTAAAAAGGAGAAAATAATATGTGCAGAATATGTAAATGTGTGTATATTTATACACATATATACACACATTTAACCTATGAGTTATGTAGATATATGTTACTCAGTGAAGTCTGACACTAATAAGCTTTTAATCACTAATAGTTATTAATTGAAATATTAATTAACAATGATAAAATCAATCTGCCTTACTGATCTACCTTCTATAGAATTATAGTAGTTCTAGGATTGAATATTTAAAGGTGCAGTTTAGCTACTATACTGAAAATATATATTCTATGTTTTAAAATTTATTTTGTCTTTATTTAAGTATCAGTTGTTTAAGACATTTAAAATGATTAGAAAAACAATTTTAGCTAAGTGAGATTTGAAAATGTTCTAGAATTCTTATTCTTTATTAAGCAAATACAAAGAGGTTTACTTGGAAAGTAAATAACTGTGACACTTTCAACTTACATACTTATACAGTAACAAAGCAAAAAAAGCTGACAAACATTGAAAATTTTCCTTTATCAAAACTGAAAAATAAGGCACTTAATTTTTATTAATATTTAGAATAAAAGTTGGAGACTATGAAGGGGGGGAACTTATTTCTGTTTCTTTTCCTAATTCATAGCTTTCACTGCATACCAATATGCCTCATGGATTCACAGGTTGCACCTTTCTTTGTTCTCAGACATAATACGATCCTACAAGTACAGAGAAATTTTTTGTTCTCAAACATAATTTGATCCTACAAGTAAGGGGAAATTAATTGAGGATATAAACACAAATGACAACCTCAGTAGAATTAACTGCATAATGACATAATTTAGAATTTTAAAGAAGGAAAGGAGAAAAGTAGCAATATATGGCTTTAAAAGATGAATTTTAAGAAAGTGGATTCCAGCAGGTGTAGTGTATTATTGTGAAATTGTGAAAAGGAATGAACAAGAAGAAAAAAATTAAATACAAAAAGAACACCAGGCCTTACTTCTTCTGAATTTCAGACAATAGGTCAGGCCAAAAAAAAAAAGAAAAGAAAAAAGTGGATAAATCCAGAATGCTACAATGGACAGAATTTGTGATAAAATAACACTCTGAAGTTTAACCTGATTCTTCTTAAAAACCTAGTGGTTATATCTATACCTAACATGGGGTTTGTTATCTTATATAACCTGTATGAAATATATGAACTCAGGAAGACATCCTAATGGAATGAAATAAATATTTATTCTCTTAACAAGATACATAATTCCATTGTTCTTTAGCTTCTTTGTAGGGGGAAAACTCAGGGATAACCTACATAATATTAAAATGAACTCTTTAAATGAAAGTAAAGATTTTGTGAATGGTAGTTTCCTAATGGAACCACCATGAATTACAGTGAAAGAGTTAAACATTTTATATTTTATCTGAACTACCAGAACAACACATTCATAGATACACATATAGTATATGGATAAACTGTGATTTTTCTATTCAAAAAGGTGGCTGACATATAAGCATGTTTCAGTTCAATACTTCATGATTGTAATCAAGACATACTCTTGGAATCTATTTTTCAATTTTTGAAAAAGTTTAGGCAACTCTAAATAAGAACACATAAATTATATTTTGTATCTTTAGAGTATGGTATATGTAACAAATATCTGTAAAGTGTAGAATAATCATCATTTACAAAAGGAAGAACTTTGTAACACATATTTAGTTATGATCTATGTTAAGTACTGTCAACTCATTCTTTTAAGCCCATATCCCATAGATGTTCATTAGTCACCTACATTAAATGTTAAAATCTCTTCATTAGAAACCTGAATAGATTTAGAGACAATACTTTTTTAAAAAGGCTTGAGTATAATCTGACTTCCCTGTGGGTATAAATGTAACTCATATTTATTTATGATAGTTTATTCTAAAAATATTCAGATCAACTTAATAAAGCTTTCTGTGTGAAGAGCTTGCCCTGGGATCCTTGTTTTCTCAGCCTCTCTAATTGAGGGCACCTTCACACTTTTAGGACACTCACAGCACTGAGAAGAACCTAATAAAAAGGCTTTTCATGTGTCATAACTGAAGAAATAAAAAGAAGAATCAGTTACACTACAAAGTACCAAAATTCTGGAAGCATATAGGCTCAATCAGCCCATTGTTCTCAGATTTTCTCACTTTAGATCTTTCTGTTCCATCGACATTAAAAACTCCTGAAATCTGAACTCAATTCATTATGATATGATAAATAATATTTATCTGGAAAATAATGGATCAGATTGATTTAAGAATTATGATAGTTCATTATGTACATTGAGCTGTTCATAGTAACATCTTCTCCCTTATTTGTCCATTGTTAGTACCTTTTCTATATTTCAGGGATTTGGAAATATCCCAGTTAAGTGAATTGCCTTATGTGTCCTTAGTACATAATAAATAATTTGACTGGTCTTTGTCCCGAGTTCCTAGGGTATAACCTGTAAACTCTTGCCATTTCACAAGTAATAGGAGTGAGTTTGATTACTTATGGTGGCCCCACAGACCACACCTCATAGTTAATATTAACTAAGTGACTCATGGTGGGCCCCTAATAGTTTATGCTAATGCTAATGCTATTACTCAGAAAGGGGGCTGGCCATGCCAGAAAAAACAACTATCTGACTAGAAGGTTGGGGCTTTGAGCCATGGTATATCAGCCCAAATACCAGAGAAGAGAGGGGCTGGAGATTTGAGTTCAAACACATGACTGATGATTCATTTCATCACCTCTACATAATGAAACTCCAGTAAAAACTCTGAACACATAAAAATTCAGGAGATTCCCTGATTGGCAACATTCTGTGTATTGTCACACACATCTGAGGAAGACAGAAGCTTAGTATTTGAGGCCCTCCCATACCTTGCCATATGTGTTCCTTCCTTTAGCGAAAGGGAGGGATTTCTATTCTTTTGTTATAATAAAACTGAATTCATAGGTATAAAAAAATTATAAGAATTCAGTGTAATGTTAGGCAGTTGCATTATAGAGACCAGCCTCAAAATTTAAAAACTACATTTAAAATTCAGTCAACTTTTTTTTTGTATCATTAATGTACAATTACTTAAAGAACATTATGGTTACTAGACTCCCCCTGCTATCAAGTCCTCCCCACGTACCCCATTTCAGTCACTGTCCATCAGCATAGTAAGATGCTATAGAATCATTACTTGTCCTCTGTGTATATATCACCCTTCTTGTGTCCCCCCCACAACATTATGTGTGCTAATCATAATGCCCCTTTTTCCCCCTAATCCCTCCCTTCCCACCCAACTTTTTTAAAGGAATTAAAAATAATTTTATGATCCTGGCTGATTGTTTCCTTTTCATCAAATTTGCTAAATAGAGATGCTGGAAATAAGGTTTCACAAGATAGTGTGCGTATCGCTTTATATGTTAAATGTTCGTATGCCAGATTTTCCTTGCTCTGTTAAGGAAAATTGTATTTAGATAAGTAGTATTATTTTTATTTTATGAGAGATTAAGTGATTACCTGTTATTTGTATCCAACACATACACACACATGCACATGAATAGGATATATATTACATATACTTTATATATAAACCCATAACCTAGATAACAGCACTACTATGAAATTTTATTGAAAGAATTGAAATGTAGTATGATGAGTATTGTGTGTAAAGAGATATACAAAACGTTGTTATACATTATGGTATCCATCCCAGATTCTGCCTACTAAATATTCTGTATCATTGCTCTTTAACCTCTCTAAAACCAAATGCATTCTGTCTAAAATGCACTAATAATACGTGAGCACCTGGGAGGATTAAATTAGTTTTATTCATCCATTCATTTATTCATTCATGGAACAAACATTTATTGAGTACATAAAATGTGTAGGCATTAATGAATATTTTGGAGATAAATTAATTCACCTATACTGTATGAAAAAGAGGTTTATAAATCATAAGACACAAATACAAATATAAACAACATCATCAATTCTCAAAGCAGACATTTATAAACATGTTGCATTGGTGTAGCTGGAGGCTGAAAACTGTAGCAGTAATCCAGGCATGAAATCAGTAGGGTTTGGTCTGGGAGGATGCTGGTAAGACTGGAGAAGATTTCATAGTTATGAGTGACATATTTTAGGTAAGAAAGATAAAAGTTAGATCCTTTTCAAATAGAAAGTGAGAGAGGAAAAGAGCTGATAAAAGCCTACTATGATTTCAATACTGAGGCAATGACAAAATGGTTAGTCAAAATGTTAAGAGGTGGTTAGTTTAGGAGGAAGCACAGACATTTTTAGTTTTAGGTTGGTTTTGAGGTGAGAGATGCAGACATAATGAAATAGGATTCATAACTGGAGTTTAGAAGAAATGGTAGTGCCATATACCTGGAGTTAACAGCAATAGGTATGAGGAAGAATCAGACATCTAATGAAATATTGAAAAGACCAAACATTAAACCTTGAAAAGTACCTATTCTAAGATGCAGAATGGACAAAAAGAAAAAGAAAAGAAAACAGTGATAGTACTGCAGAAGTCTATAAAGGAAAAAAATAGAATATGCATTTATACCACAATTAGTAAAGAAGCGAAGATGCTGAAGAGAAAGAATTAACTTAATAATAAGGAGATTACTTGTGACATTTGATAGGGAAGTTAGTTACAGCAAATTGTAGTGATTAGAGAAAGTACAATAGATTAAGGAAGGAGTGGTTGAAGAGTGGATAGTAGCATAGTTGAAGTTTGACAGCAGAATAGTGTCAACTAGCTATAGGAAATAAAGATTCACATAAGGAGTTAGTGACATAAATGATGGGCAGAAAGAAGGAAGAGCCTAAATCCAAGGGTGAATATTGGACTTGCTCTGAAAGTGAGTTTTCTAAAGATAGAATGAATCAGATTCTGAAGTTCAGCTAGAATGATGACTTTTAAGAGTCTGGAGGAAAGGCTGAGAGGTCCAACAGCAGCATAGAAGGGACTTTCAAGGGTTGAGGGAGTAACAAATAATGTCTCAGACAAATGGAGGTTGGATCTCAGCTTTATTGCTGATAAAGTTGAGTTAGAGAACATGATTCATTATTTAGAATGGCAAGCATAGTAGGCTCCTTAATTATTTTCCCTGGAATTATATAAACTTGCCTGCATGTCTCAGGCACAGCCGAACAACTCCATTCTCTCCCTTCTCTACACCAACTAGGTCTACTCCCAGGAGTTGATGTAAAGTAGATCAGAACATGTGCTTTTGTGGGCAGACATGTTTTATTAAAACAGAGAAAGAAAGAGGGAGAGAGGGATGGAAAAAGGGAAGGGTGGTGTGGGTTGAACTAGACCTGTTGGCTTGCTTCTTTAAAGTACCATGAGAAAAGTCAGTTCTCCTTGGTGGAGGAAGGCGAGAGTAAGGCTAAGTGGTCGTACATTTCCTTTCTTCACAATTTCCACCCTTTTTGTAGCTAAGAATAAGGGGATTATCATTTGTAGTTTGATATTGAATAAGGTCCTAAATTTGTTCCCAGAACACATCTGCAATCTGTATAAAACACATCATAGAATTTCTTCATATGACACATTTTTTAATGTGTTTTAAATTTATTTATCTGGTTCTCTTTGATAGCATAGGGAAGGACAATTTCTAGATGAAAGCTGAAGAGCAATGGTGTAGAATCTTGAACTGGGTACATCATGAACAAAGGCTTTTTGATTAGGCAAATATTCCACTTCATTACTTCTGGAGAACTTCATGTATAAATCCTCTTGCATTTGTATACCTTTATAATTCTTAACAACATAGATTTGTGATGTATAGGTATTTGTATAAAATAACTATAGATTTTATATAAAATATTTTAATTCTCCTCATTTATTTATTAATTAAGTCAAATTAATCCCTTATATTTATTATCACTGACATAACTTTCCCACTTCCAAAATCTTTATCAATAACTTCTTTATCCATTTTGGAATCACAGTATCAGGATATCTAGAATAGAGTGCATTGGCCAAATGTATTTCAATGAAAATATATCCAACATTATTTAAAACATGAAAAAAATGTGAAAATTATGGGAGTACATATATATTGCTAAACCAATTAAGAAGAGAAAAGCAAGGGCTGCCAACCAGGAGAGTGGTTGTATTTGGCAGAGAAGCAGTTGATGGAATAGGAAAGATGCACCTAGGTAAACGCCATGTTGCTAGTAATATTCTAGACCTTGATATAGTGAGTATATTCATTAATGTAAAATCTGGAGTGACACAGTTTATGAAAAGGATGAATCAGAAAAACAGAAGGAATTTTGACATGATTTAGAATATAACAAAAGGTCTAATCTCAATAAATATCACATGAAATCTGACTTCCACATTGTCTCATCCTTTGAAATGTATAATGTATACATGTATAAAGCTTACGAGAGAAAATTGTCTCACATTTATAGGTAAGATGAGAGAACAAATTGGGAAATTCTCATTTAGAAAAAATTACGTCAGAGACATGAAAACATTAAAAAAATTGCTGAGATAATTTTAATTAACTAATTCATGTGTCATTGGGATACTTGAATATTGTTATTTAAGCTAACATACTTTTTAATGGAATAAAGACTATACATGAGATATTTTTCACTTTACCTTATGCAAAATACTTTATTATAGTGGACTAATATGCAAAAAGAAGTTATAACAAATATAGAGATACTGGCAGATAAGTGATCAGTATAAATTTTCTTCACAATCTCTGAATAGAATCCCAATCAAGAGACTGATGTTCCAGTACACTTCTAGTTCTTCCGTTATGTATTTGTGTCATGGTGGACACTATTTTCATACCCCTGGTTCCCAGTTTTCCTTACTGCTGTCCTGTGTTTTGGATCAACCAAGTTGTGGTAGACTGATTTTATTGTCTGATCAAAGAGTCAATAAAGGCACTTATGAAATTAAAAGGCAGCAAGAATTAGGTTGTAATTGGTTGATAAAGTTAAGTGATAATAAAGCAGAAGTTATTTTCAAAAACAGAGAAGGATAGTTTTGAGGGTGGGATCCAGTTATGAGAGTTGCATAAGGAGAATTTGGAGGTGTAATTATCTTAAACTATTAAAATGAAGGAGAGTCTTGAATGCTAAATTGAGAAGTCAAATTATTTTGACTTTATTTAAATCTTTATTGTAAAGAAGGCATAATTTGTCTGAGAGAGTGGATGTAGAGAAAGAGTAGAAAGTTAAAGGTCATATTGTCATGAGGAATATCTGTAGTTAGAGTGTGGGTTGAAGTGAAGTGCCAATAAGACATAATGTAACTGGAGATCAGAAGGATAATTTAGATCATGCAAAACTGTGTAAAGTTAAGGAAGAAGATCATCCTAAGACAGAGGAGATGATTTCATAGTCAAAGCTAAGAGCTTTCAAGTAATATTTGGGAAAGGAAAGAAGCTCAACTTTAATTTCATTGAGGATAGTGAGAACCCATTTCAGTAGTGTTAAGGATGATACCAGATTGCAAAAGAAATGGAGGGAAAAGATAGAAAATGAAAGCATATGGCATACATCATATCTTCTAAGAGTTTGGCAATGAAGAAAAATAGAGAAAAACTTCCTAAAATATTGGGATGAAATTTACTTACTTAATTGCATTTTGGCAAGTTCTGGAGGCTTTTTATCTTCTCATCTGTGGTTTGTAAGAAGTAAAGACAGCTTTTCCCATATCCTGTCTTCTCAGATTTGGCTTCCATATTGAGGATAGAGTTATCTTCGTATTTCAGGAGTGTGATGTTGCATATTGGACCACAGATGCTCCTCACTTCTGTAAAGCTTTTTTATTATTTTGATTTCTTTTTTCTTGTAAAGGTTTGTATTTCACCCGTCTCACTTTTTCCTCAGTTGTTAGAGGCTGCTACAGTGAGCTCTAATTTCTTTGGCAGACGGACGTCAGGGATGCTGCTGGAGACTGCTTAGATTACAAGGATCTAGTCCTCTTACTTCACTTAGAAACTTCAGATTCTTTTGCCTCTCTGACTGATAACAGGGGAACCTGAAGAGGACCCCAATCTAACCTGAGGTCTGATCTATGGGGAAAATTTATCCAGTGAAAAAAGCTCAGATTTGGACAATTTATATATTCTAAGATGAGGAAAAGGACCAAATAGCAGAAAGGCATCTTGAATAGGATTTCCCTGAAAGGTTGTCAAATACTGTTTAAAAAGTCAAAAGAAAAAGGTCACTGTATGTGCTTAAGATTTTCCAAAGTCTAATTGTCCTTTTAAATATTATGTGCATAATTAGAGATTGATTCCTTCTTCTTAGATATAAAAAAGGCTTAATTAAAAAATTAAAAACATATTTTGATGACACAAAATATATGTAAATACATTTGTCCTTCCACATTTTAACAAATCATCACACTTAATTAAAATTAATTATGTTTTGAGATAAAAAGTAATTGATGCTAATTTCCATTAGATTATTTACTTTTTCTTTAATATTTATAATGTGTTGATAATCTGATATTGTCTGACAAATTACCCCAAAACTTAATGGCTTACAACAACACACATTTATTATCTCACAGTTTTTGTCAGTCAGGACTCTAGATGCTACTTAGCTGGGTGACTTTGGTGCAGGTTCCCTCACAAGGTTGCAGTCAAGTTGCCACCCAGAGTTGCAGTCATCTCAAGGCTCAATTTAGGCAGGATTCAGTTCCAAGCTTACTAACCTGGCTGTTGGCAAGTGCTAAGTCTTCATTGGCTACTAGTCGGAGATATCACTTCCTTGCCTTCTGGGCCTCTTTCATAGGGGAGTTTACAGCATGGCAGCAGGCTTCTCTTAGCATATTTAACAACTGCTGAGATAAAACCAAATTGTTGGTATTCACTACAAGTGCATGCATATTCACTGCACTCTAAGAGACCTTGATGTCTTATAATCATTGAAAATATGCTGCATATACTTTGCATAGAGTTACAGGACCAGAATAATTTTTAATTGTATCCCTATAGTCAATTTGTGTTTTGTCGACACAGTTCTGAGAATGTAGTTAGTAATCTCAGCCTGAAAGATACCTTCATTCTATTTCTGGAACCAACAGAGTTTCCAATACTTGGCCAGCCCTTTCCCAAATGCTTGACATTACATAATATTGGTCCTGTGAGATGACTAGCATCATAGATACCACCTTAAAATTCCCATAATATAATGCCATGATATATACACACTTGGGTGGAGATTTTCAGAGTTGAGGAAAAACATTTCAATTAGAGATGAATGCACATGTCCATGTGGATGCTGGAGACTGATTGTATTATAGCCATGGAGATGAACAGGTTGTATTTTAAAAATGCCATTCTCCTATTCAAAAAACTTCAGTACCATCCCATTCTTTATTTTTAAAGAAGGCCAGGCTCTTAACTTGAATTGTCACAAACCTTGTGGTGAGGATTTGTACTATTTTTCTAATAGTAAATATGTGAAGCACAATTTTTCTTACAGTAAATGTCAGAAGCCTTTATTCTACCTGAAGTTCTGTCTCCCTGTCATTCATTCTTTAAAAATCTAATTTGTTCTTCAAGTGCCTGCTCAAATTCTGCCTTCTCCAATAAGACTTACCTGGTGAGTCCACTTGGTTATAATCCTCTCACTTCTGATCTCACCAATATGTCATTGTTTTAGTTTCTTTGTTTTTATCACAGGCACCATCAGATACTGCTTTTTATGACATTTAGGTTATTTATTTGTGTGCCACCAGATCAAATATGTCTCTAGGAGTTTGTATTCTGAATGTACAATATTAAGCTTTATGCATAAGGCACATTTAATAAATATTTGGTGTAAGAAAGATGGAAATAATGAATCCATTACTAGAGTTTATAGTGCCCTGGAGCAAGTGATCTCAAATATACTTATGGCAGAGGTCAGTAGAAGATGAGACAATGACTGGTTTTATATCTCTTTAGAACTGAGTAAAAATTTTAGTTACTTTATTGTGGCTGGAAACATATTCCATATTCATATCAAAGTTAGCTCTTTTCCAGTTTGCAACATAACTTATATGTACCTGTCTTTATAAAGCCTCTTAGGGACAGTTTGCCTCTTTCATTATTTATTCCAGTTACCATAACCTATAAGTAAATTATGGCTTTCTGTTTACTTAAATCTTATTATATATCAACAGTTTGGTAGATGTTATACAAATATACTTTAATATGCTTATTTTATACATAGCATTTACTAATATATGCTTTTAATGCATATGTATGTGTAGAATTGCTATTCAGATATCATAGTATCAAGTATTGGTAAGATAGTTTTTGATACCAAATTCAGTGTCTAAATCAGAGAAAGGTGTTCTTGTTATAATTGTTCTTATTAATTTACCAAGTATTCCATTGTCTTTCATAATCAAAGAAAGGTAAGAGTCAAAAATGTAAGAGGGAAGATACTCCCATGAACACTGCTATACATAAATCAAAGGAAAGATCAGATGTCTCCACATGGGATATTACAAATTCACATGTTAAAACAGGGACTGATGCCCTATTTCTAATGTGGCTACAACATTTGTCCTCAAGTGACAGACAGGTTTGGGTACAATAAGAGAGAAACCATTAGCAGTTACTGAACACCTGAGTCACAATCATAACTCCCAAGGATTGCATAGTGCTCCTACTTGTGGAGAAGAATCATCATTACTTAATAATTACTTTTAATTTTTTACCAACATTAAGCTTTTTGCAACTTTATTTAAAGTCAGAAAGAGAATCAAGTAATCATCACCCTTAATTTACTCTTAGAGGGATTTTCTTTATATTTTCCTAGTCTCTCTATTAGTAGAATGTATTTGGCTTTATATCATTGCTACACAAATGAAATATTGAAGGGAAATGACATCTTCAGAGGTCTAAGTGAGGGATGGAACTACTGCATATTGTATAATCTAACGTGGTGTGGCCTTGATGAAGGAAAAATGTGGAGAAGGAAGGAGAGGGGAACCTGCTTGATGAGATGCAGATGGACTCACATGTGGACAGATGCTAAATCCCAAATCTAATCCTCACTCATATGCTCTAGAATTAATCTCCCACTGTGCCCCTTCTCCACACATACACATCCTACAGCCTCAGCATGGGAGCAGGTAGCAGGTGTTAGAGGGATTTTATAATGAGTTTAATGAGTAGTAATTCTGTTCCTCTGTCATTTCAAGCCTTTTATAATCTGTCCATACCCTTCCAAGGCAATTATATTTTTTTCCCCAGGCCACAGCCTGAACTTTAAGCAGAAGAGGAATCAGATATTGGTTGGGGGGTGAGCTGCATAATGCTTAATGCCCCTTGTGATATTTTTTAATCCTTTATTGATCAATGTTTACAAAGATTTGTTAATGTCTGTTACTTTATGCCTGAGTATAGATCCATTTATCTGCCTGAAACATCTTCTCTTTACTCATGTATATGCTATATTTTTCCAGACCTTGTTCCAGGCCTCCTTCTCCATAAAGTTATTTTAATTTCTTTACTCTACCATTAGTGAGTCACATCCTCCTTTGAAATCTATTTTGAATATTGCCTGTATCTTGTGGTAGAGAGAGCACAGGGTAGCACAGTCTTTTCCAAAATGTCTTTTGAATGTTCCCATTTGAAATGGGATCTGTGAAGTGAAACAATTTTGAGAAATGTCACATATTCTATCTTACTGTTGGGTACTTAAAAAGAATATTGGTACATCAAAGGCTTTGGAAAGTACTGCATTAAAGAAACTTGTTCACCTTCTTTAACTCAGCATTTCTTAATGCATTGCACAACACTGCACCCTTGTTGCAGGTAATAACTATTAGTTTCCTACAGTATAAGCTTGAGAAATGATGAGAAATAGGTTTTGAAGCCAAATAACTTGTGATTGAATCTTACTTCTGTAGCTTACTAACTAATCTTAAAATATTTTCCTAAGTCTTCTAAGCTTCTGTTTTTGCATTTGGCAAACTGGGAAATATATCATATAGAATACATAACACAAATGGTTAATTTGCTTCTTCCACATTCTGCTTCCCCAGAGGTCCTGAAGTTCAGTTGATACAAGGACCTTGGTGTATTCTCTTTGCAGACGCAGGAAACATATTGTAGGCATCTTTTAAATATTAACTACAGCCTGTGCAATCTAGGCATAGGAAGATGAATTTAGCCTGAACAAAGCTTCATAGTGTGGCTACATTATTTTGTCTACATTCAGCATTTAGGATGTAAATATATGTATATATAGCTAATAGATTCATTGAAAATATGTTTATTGCATTAGTCCCAGTTTTGAATGCACCATGTCAGTGTTCTCTTGCATTAATCGTAAAATGAGAGTTGGTGGTTTTATGGATTGTTTATATAAACTCACAAATGTATTCAACCTCAGTTATTTCAAATACAGATACTGTGGTTATCATACTTATTACTGCAAATGCATATCTAGATCATAATATTCTAGTAGTGCCATGACTTTGGCAGTTTGATAATTCAAAATACCTATGTAACCATTCTTGGTTTTGTCCTCTGGAAGGCTGAGTGGCCAGGTCTGGTATACACCTTAGTAAATAGTAGTCTCCCTTAAGTACGCATATTGAAATCTAAAAATTAGTAACTTAATTTTATCTAGATATATACTTTCTTTTCTTTTTACTTTGACAGAGCTTGGATTATAGTTTTCAAAGATTTTTTTCTGCTTTTGAGTCCATTTCTCACAATTAGTTTAATGATTCATTCCTGCCTGGAGGGCCTCATTTGTGAGTTCTCACATCTGTAACAACATGAAATCTTGGAAATAACAAGTTGAGTTTACTTAGACTGAGGCCATTGCAATAAAAAACAGGGAAAATTCAGTGTTATGCTTACCTCTGTAGGCTATAGATGAAATTATTCAGATTTCTCTTGGCTAATGGGCACTGAGTGACATTTAAATGATATTGCAATAATTTAATTATTTCCAGTGTAATTATTACAATATCAAATCATAAGTGAACATAACTTAAAACTTTTTCTCTGTTTGAGGGTAAGTACCATAACTCAGCAACTAACCTAATGATAGGTGTTACATTAAAGTTAGGTATTTTGCTACAGAAACTTGCTTCAGAAACTTTTACAAGTTGTTTTCCAAACAGTGCTGTTGATCAATTTTCATTTTTCAGCATTGGCTGCTTTATTTCCAGAACACCCTCTAAGGTCAGCTAGGAGCTGCCTAATTTCCATGCCTAAGTTCCCATGCCTAATTGTGCCAGACCTGAAGGTATATAGGAACATAGACAAGTAGTGACTGTAATGGGAAGAAATTTGGCTTTGGAGTCCAATCTAACTTTGAATCTTGGCTCTCTAAATCACAGTTCCCTTATCCATAAAATCTACCCCTCAGAAATTTAGTAAAGATTAAAATAGGATATATGTAAAATACCTAACAGAGTGCTCTAATCATAATAGGTACTGAAATATATGTAGTCTATGAAATTCTGCCATAAAAAGAGTTTATAAACATATTTGTCAATTGTAGGTGATGTGACTATTTCATTTATAGTTCTAAATAGTTCTCTTTTTCTTTGTCACAGAGAATTGTGAACTTGATACAACCTTATTCCCATGAATTTGAGACTGCCTCATGAATAGCAGTTCCTATGGAATAAGCGTATCATAGTGATTTTATTAAGGATTAAATTATAAAACCTCCACCATTATCCCTCTTTCCAGTTTAATGATGAAAAAGAGTTAATATCGTGCACATTAGATTAATTTTTGTAAAATTATGAAAATGAGAGGTAACAAAGAAATGGAATGAGTTCTCTTTGCCTATTACTAGAAGCATTCCCCCCCCCCCACTACTTACTTGTGGTATCCTTCAAGAGCTGGTAGATTTATCAACTTTTCTGCCTCAGTAAGATGTGAATAATATATAAACTAAAGAATCCCTGGGCTGGAAAATTGATTTTATTTTTACAATGGGCAAAAATTTCTACCAAGCCTAATAATAGTAGGAGTAATTTTTCTGTAAGAGTTACTATTTCCCTTTGCAAAACATAGCAGGGGAGAATTATGTATGATTCTAATTTTTCCACCCACCCTCAGAATATAATTCTACTAAGAACACTGATACTCAAAATTCAGAATAGTCATATACAGAAATATACACACCTGAATGCATCTTACTTTTTATTCTTTAGTGACTGTTTAGGATATTGCACCATTATTATAAATCTCTTTCTTTACCAACTTTTCAATGTATAATAATGAGTAAAGACAGTCAACTCTTCTTATTTTTTATTTCAGAGATTTATATAAAATTAATTACATCCTAAATATAATTGTGTCAGATTAACTGCATAGTTTTCATTATCTTCCCTCTGGCTCCAACTTTTCAATTACCCTTACTTTTCTCTATACCTTCTCATGAACAATAGTCTTCAGCTGGATGAAATAACTTCCTATCAGTGCACAACCTGTATTTTTCTACTTCTATGCTTTTCTTATTTTGTTCCTTTCTCAACTTGTCCTTCTTCTACTCTTTAAATGTCTTAATTCTACCTATTTTTTAAGGTCCATTTCAAGTGCTCCTCTTCCTTATAATATTCTCTGATCTACCCATGAACTCTGAACCCCTTTGAATCTCTATAATGTTCAATTCAAATATATTAGAATATATCACATTTTATTATGCATTTAAGAATTCTTGGGACTATCTTATCCTCACTACTAAACTGTAAATTCAGTGAAGTCAGAAACTATGTCTGTGTCATCATGTAATATTTAGGCTGTCTTCAACAGGGGGAAAAATAAAATTCTTTAGGAGTCAAGCAAAACAAAGTTCATTTCAAATAGGGCAAATTTTAGCACAGTCATACAAATTGAATATAATGTAAAAGATAATAAATCCTTATTAGTATGCACAGATACATGTAAGTACAAAATTGATTAAAAAACATTGATCCACTCAAGGACAGACTTTTTAATGGAAAACAGAGACAATCACTACATTAATGCTTGGCAAGATGTTATAATAGGTTGATGGACATTTAAAAAAATATAGTTAGATCCACTTGATGAGTGATAAAGGTAAATTTTGATAGGATGAATGTGAGGTAATTTGAGGTTGTAACACTTATGGATAGAGGTCAGTATCAGAATGTAGTCCAGCTCTACATCATGTACACAAGTGTTAAGAATCCTATATTAGGATCCTATACCCTCACTTGTAGTGAAGGACTCTTAAAATCCAAGATAACATAAAGCATTACTCTGAGTGAAATTGAGAAGGGTGATTGTAATTAGAGAATTGAAAGAATTCTATCCCTGATCAATAGCTGAGAATAATATAAATTTAAGATCCAAATGAATCTTAATCATTCATGAGACAATAGAAGCTCCATGTAAAGAAGATAAGCCAACACATTTGTAATGCACATACTTAATTATGAAGTATTTGTAGTTAAAATAATAAAGTCAAACCATCTAAAACATCATATCTGTTTACGAAATACATGTTTTGCTGCTACAAAGCTGAATAAATTATTTCTTCCTAGGTCTAAAATATGTCTGTGTGTCAGTGTATTTGGTGAGCCTATTCATCAAAAGCAGCAAAGGTATCCCATGCCAGAATACATTTGCTGTTACAACAGCAAGTGATGACCATTAAAATACTGATTTTGAAATGATTAGTTTCTGTACCTGGATCTGACCTTAACATTGAACTATATAAATGTTGTAATGAATGATTTTGATAAAGAATACATTTTGACAGGTTACCTCTTTGCACTTTATTTTTCTTCTTTAAATGTATACCTGTATTGCTTAGTACTATCCCATGAATATTTTGATAATATATTAGGAAATTCTTAATTTTATAGTGATAAATTAGTGAGGGGATTGTATACAAATGAAGCTTCTTACAAGAAAAACTTCCAGGATGAAAAAAAAGTAGACAATATTGTAAAATATGTGAGTCAGGGCTATCTGTTGGTATTTTGATATATTTCAGTGAATTCTCTGTTCACTGAGTTCATGCTTGCTAAAGCTTTAAATATTTGCCTGCTTTACAATTACAGTTTAAGGACACCAGCCTACTATATCTCACAGAACATCATATATTTTTTTAAACATTTTCAAAATCGCAGTTTTTCAAACCCTTAAACCACTTCATTTCTTAATTATAGCATGTATTCCACTGTATTGCTACCTGTCTATCTAATCTTCCTGTATATTTCTATAACTAGATTATAATCTCTTCAAGAATGGGATCTGAGTTCAGTTTCTACTACTTGTGTCTGTACAGTGGTACATGCCTGGCATATGAACATGCACATATGGTGTGTGTTAAGGAAAGAAATTAACAAATATTTTTCTCTCATGTTGTGAAGGCTCAGTGCTAATTCTCAGACACTAGTGAATTAGATATTATTGTTCATATTTTAAAGGAGGTAACTGAGTATATTAGTTTGCTGTTATAGTGTAACAAGCGATCACAAACTTGGAAGTTTAAAACAATATTCATTTATTGTTTCATGGGTCTTTATGTGAGAAGTTTTGTGTGGTATGATTGAGTTTCCTGCTTAGGAGGAAATCAAGGTATTAGCTGGGCTGAGTTTTTGTCTGGTAACTATAAAGAACCATCTGCTTCTACACTCTGTCTTATGGTTGGCAGAAGTCAGTTTCTTGTGGTTGAATGACATATTCTCATCTTGCTACATGACAACTGGAGGTCTTTCTCAGCTGCCCAAGGCTGCCTACATGCCTTGCTGTGTAGCACCATACAATCTTCAAGCTAGAAATGACACGTCAAATTTTTTCTGTGTTAGAATCTCTGTTTTCCTTCTGCTATCAGCCAGAGTAAGCTCTCTGCTACTAAAGATCAATGTGATTAGGTCAGGCCCACTCAGATAATATGCCTAGTTTACAATAAACTGATTCTAGGCCTTAATTACATCTGAAAAATCCCTTCAAAACAACCCTCAATTTGTGTCTGAATAACTGGGAGATGTGTGTGGATTAGTGGCCAAGAACCTTGGGGGGCCATCTTAAAACTCTATGACACTGAGGATCAAAAAAAAAACAGTAATTGCCCAAAAGAACAGGGACTTAAAATCTAAGTACAGTACTTAATCTTCTGGCACATATGACCTTTTATAAAATTTATAATAATAAACTAAATATAATATGCACTTTCCTGTTGTATGCTGTCAGTTAATACACAGAGTTCTCTAGCTTGAATGTTCTTTATTTGAGAGATTTTCATTCATTTAAGATAAATTGGTGGTTCTGAGAAACTGGGAAGAGAGGGAAAAGTAGGGAATTTGCATTTGCTTAGGGCATGTTATCTGGTCTAAATATTCCATATTCCTATGAAAATGGCATGTCTACAGTATACTCTACCAAAGTGCTGAATATATTAAAACTTGTGAAATTGGTAGGTGTATAGCATATTTACTTAATATTTTTTTATGCAGTATTGAGTTAACAGGTGATTTACTTCTATGATCAAAGAAAAAAATGTTCTCTCCAAAATTAAATAATAGGTTTGATGTTGTTTCTTAATGTCACATGAGTGACAGCCTCTGTATTTCTTTGGAATATTATTTAAAATCAAATGATACATATGTGTGATGTGTTCGTAAAACAATTACTCTTCAAATATAAGACTGATATATTGTTTATTACTTATCTATTACCTATATAATCCCTAGTTAAAACTCTTTGGAAACAACAGGGGTTCATGTGTTCTTTGCTGACTAATCATGCTTCTGAAGACCTAACAGGTTTCAATAAACTTTTTGGATATGCCTAGCAGTTGGTGCAATTTTTGTGGTAAAGTATTTACTCACTTTAGGGAGGTATGTGTAATGCATGTTCAAATAAAAGTAAAAATTATTCAAGAGGCAACATCTTAAAATGTCAAAATTTCTGTACAGAGAAAAAAAGCAGAAAGTGCATATTACCTTTCAATTCAATGCAGAAATATTGCTATTTTTTAAGATAGAAAATGATTCTGAAGAGTCATTATTCTCCATAGCATGTAACTCTCTAATTACATTTAGAGGAATAAAACAAAGTTTGCCAACAACAAAAAAGGGGGACCAGAAATTTGTTGATGATATGTCCAATAAGCACATTTTTGGACAACAGGATGCAAGTTAGGCCTGACTAAATCTATTCATTCTTCTGTCAACAGCTGGCATGCCTCCTTGTGGTTGGCAGAAAAGCTACAGGAAGTTCCTCTCTTTTGCAAACAAAATGTAGAGCAACTTCCTTGACCCTCCATGATCCTTATTGCATATCGAGATATTTTTGTTCAGAATGAATGATGAAATTACACTATTATTAAAAAGTAATAACTAATTCCATCTGTATACAGAAACAGTATAGATATTGTTTTTGTTCACGCTAAAGACAAATAATTGGAAGAAATTCTATGTAACTATAAAAACATGGTAACTCATGATACTAAAATGTGCCAGAGATAATACGGTTTTTGGCACATATTGAATACTTTCATCCCAAGTATGGTCAGTATTGAGTAATGCTGATGCTAAGTTCTAAATGACTATCACTGCAGTGTTTGGTCCGGGAAACTTGCTGTTAAAAGCCTTTAAACTCATATCCCTTTTTCCGAAGTGCTTCCTAGTCTAAAGATATATTTGTCTGTGATTAACATTGTACCTTCCATTTAGTTACTTGTCAGATTATCTTATATAGGAAACGTCATTTTTGTCCTAGTTACCACTTCAAAACTTAAAAATGATCACATCTGCATTTGATTGTCCACTAATTCATTTGTGTGTGATTGTGAGTCTGTGTGTGTGTGTGTATGCAACACAAAAGTAATATATTTACCTTAATTTGTTTATGAAATGCCTCAAATACCACCAAAAAAATCTTCTGGATCAAATAGTCTTTAATTGACATTATTAGCAAGCTGTCTAATGTTACTGTTTCTTCTTTTTTCATTCCTTCATAATTCTATTTGACCCATTCAGATTCAAGAATTATATTTATATATTTCTCAAATTATAGAACATGTCCTATTTCTTACTACATGGTATCTAGGTTTACCTAGATACTGCCTTTCCTTATTTCCAGATTAGATGACCTTCAGGAGCTCTTCCCCTTCAGATTTTAATCTAATATGTTTCCAGGTTAAACTAAAGTATCTTTATAAATTACAACTTATACAGAAAAACATGCTTGCTTAGATTCATAGTATATTTGAAAATTTATTAAACTTACTAAACTATGATTGTTTCTTCTGTTTTATTTGTTATATCTTAATTCAAGAAGGACCTTTGGAATTTGTTAAATATTTACACAGATCTCATTTACAGATTGCATTGCTCATTTACAGATTGCATTTCTCTATTTGCATTTAGAGAAATAAAATGAAATTTTATTGAGAAAATGGGACTCTTTTCCCAATAAAATGAGAAAACAGCATGAAACTTAGAACAATCTTTCCCAGTTTTCACTGCTTTATGAGAGTTGTGTACAAGGGAAAGTCAAAGGCAAGTAAAGCTGGGTGTGGATCTTTCAACAATTTTGACTCAACACCTCAGTATATATAGTTTAATGTTTTCACAGTATTATTATACTATTAATTTTATGATTATTGCTAGCTTTTAAAATATTCAATCATACAGCCAAATTTGTATTTACTGCTTAATATGTAATAATCACCTTTATTTTGCACTGGTAATTTTTTAAATGAATATAACAAACAAAATCCCTCATGGAACTTTTATTCTAGAGAGGCGGAGAAAGCATTACATAACGTGTTTAGATATGTTCTTTACCAGGTGGTTATATGTACTATAAAAAAATCAGGGGAGGAGGAAAGGAAGTGGAGACAGAGTCTACAGTTTTAAGTAGGGTGTTGAAGGAATATCTCTCTAAGAAGGTACCACTTGAGCAAAAACTTGAAGCAGTTGAAAAAGCCAGCCATGTGTTTGTCTAGAGAGAAGAGCATCCCAAGTAGAAGGAAGAACAAGATCAAAATCTCTGACCTGGGAACATGTGTTGTACATTATAGGAACACCATCAAGGTAAATGGATGTCAGTGAGAAAGAGGCTGAAATCTATAATTTAACAAAGAATTCTAATTACAGAAGTCTGTATGAGCCCCTAGAAGGATTTTGACTGTTCTGCAGCTGTGTTGAGATGACATTCCTGGCTGCCTCTGATATTCCAGCTACCTTTACAACTATTTTTTGTGTACCCCAAGTTTCCTCAGAGTTTTCATGCTGGTTCTTCAGATACATGCTTCCTTGCTCTTCTGAAGTTTCTGTATATTTGATTTTGATGGCAAGAGTGAAGAGCTATTACTAGTTTGTCATCTTGTCAAAATTTTAAGTCTGAAATACAATATAAGAAGTAAATACTTCAGACTTGGAGGGGTAAAGTTATCTTCCCTATCTTTTTATAATATATAAGTTCTGATGTTTTCCAACCTTTGTACATGCTACCTAAGTACAAAGATAGCACATCACATTTTTGGAAAATGTAATTGAATAAAAAAATTCCTTATATTAAGTTATGCCTTCTTTTAGAAGTATATGAATTACATATATAGGCTCACATAGACTAAATCCAGTTTACAAAATTATGACCTGGAAGAAACATTAAACATCCACTTCTAATCCTTAAGGCTTTCTACCTTTGACAAATAACTGGTTAATTATATATCTATGGCTTTTTAAAGAGGTTAGGTGCTATCTGAGATGGAAAAGGAATCCAGTATTCCTGTCTGAGTCAAGAGAACCTCAGGTAGAGGAACCTCTTTAGTATGATAAGCAGTGAAAATGAATCAAAGTAAAAGTAAGTGGAAGGAATGAAAATTCAAGGTTAAGTATAAGCAGAGACCTTAGAGGAAACAATTGCAGAACAGATCTTAGTAAATTCTACATCCGTCAATAGATGATGATCACTCTCCAGGAATATTGGATCTTTACCTTCTCCTTTACTAGTTCTCTTTTGGAAAACCAAGTGTACAATGTTAGCATTAAAAAGACTTAGGAAACACCAGTAAAATTAAAGAAGTTAAAAATCAGAATTCAGACTGACTTAAACAGTCTCTCGTTCATTATATCCTTTTTAGAGATCGGAGGGCAATAACCTAGGTGTAAAACCTCAACACTGTATATTCTTTTATATCAGTGGTTTTAAAACTTCAGGACACATTAGAGCCACCTAAAGGACTTGTTAAAAACATATCTCTACTCCCTATTCCAGTTCATAGGTAATAATGCTGCTGCTCTTCTAGGGATCATTCTTTGAAACCCAGGATTCTCAAAAGTAATTTTTTAATATAATACCTAAATAATTACTTTTAGGGTAGTATATTCCTAGGTGATTAGCAAAATTTCTTCATGTGGGGATCCAGGATTTTTGCAACTTTTGGATTCTCCATCCCATAGTGTCTCATGTGCATCCAAACATTAAAGGGGACAAAGACCATGCAGAGCCTAGCTTGGTTTTTAATGTATGGAAAACATTAGTCAAAACAAATGAGAAAATGAAAAGATGGTAATTGGTTAAAGAAATATATTTGGACTTTAACCAAATATGTTATTAGAAGAGAGAATCATGATGGAATTACTTGGCCTCAGAAATCTCATTAAGAATCTCACAGTTTCTAAGCTCCACGTACAGCCCTACGATGTGTTTCTGAACAAATTCAAGACTTAGTTTCTTAATTTTTATTTAACTTTGGCTCATAAATGTACTCACATCTCAATGCATGAAGCTTGGGAAATTGACTTCTTAATAAAACAAAACATGAGTAAAATAATATTTCAAAATACAGAGTAACATCTTTAAATAGGTATGGATATATAAATTCTTGTAATCATGATTTTGATGTATACTGTATATATTTTGTTCAAATTCTAGATCAAGAAATTGGTTTAAAATTATTTTATAAAAATAATTTACATTTTGTAAAAACTGAAAAGCACATAGAGTTCAACATAACAAATATCCTTCTTATCAGAATTTATCAGAATTCACAGATAAAAATATGTCAATCTGTTTTATTATGTTAAAGGAAAACTTGTTTAATTTTCATTGGAGAAAACTATTTGAAACTTAGCATCAAGACTTATGATATAAAATATTAGTAAGTGATTTCCAGGAATCTATTTATCTTTTCTTCATTCATTTCACCTAAGGGTCTTTACACATCAGCAGTGCAGTAGAGTTTTTTCCAAACTTGACTTTTGTTTTAAACTTGGACCCTGTGTTTAACCTCTTTACATCAAGTGCCATGAAAAAGAATTCTTACTAGACATATTTTGACTTTTTTACATGATTTTTCAAGAGGTTAGTATAAGTCCAAAGTATATTCTTTATCATGTCTTCCAGTATAGGACCACAGCTCTTGTAAGTTATCAGCCCTATCAGCTGCTATTTTATCTTCTTTTCTTCCAAATAGGAATACAACATTCCATGTCATTGAGTCAAACTGTCTAAAGAGATGAACTAAGGACACAGTTTGAAGACATTTATTATTCTCTCTTTTTTTAGCATATGTTATCCTATAGTAGAATATTTTGTGTCAGGAATAGACTAAGCTTTTAACATAGATACAGTTAGTATAAAAACTGTAGGTTTTTGAATGCAGAAAGTTAGATTCAAATTCTAGCTCATTTATTTTCCAACTATATGAGTGGATAATTCACCTAACTTTTCTGATCCTCAGTCTCCTCATCTATACAGTGAGGATGAGGTTAAGAGGAATCACTTAACAAGAATTTCAAAGTTTAAAAATATTATTGTTTTTTTTTCTTAAGAATAAAACTCAGTGGTAAGCATATACCACATTGGCTAATTTTGTAAAATTTATTGTCTAGAAAATTATCACTGAAAATAGTACTTTCAAGGTGATTTTCCGTTAAGTATTTGACTTTTATAGTAAAACACTGAATATAGTACATATCTTGATAGGTGAAATTGGGTCCATTTTGCAACCACTCAGAGCTAACAAATACCTAAAAAATATTTCCCTAAGGAAATTCATTTACTGTTGTCTAGTCTACAGTTATAATAGAACCACTTTTTTCTCACTGAATATACAAAATATACTGATATATTTTGAAGGGTAACTTATGTTACATACAGTAATACCTATCTTTTGCTCCCCAACACAGTTCCTTATTCAGTATATAAAACAGCAAAAAATAGGACATGTTTGAAACAGATTTTCATAGATTTCTATAAAGTTTTTGGTTTTGCTTGTTGAACATGCTCATGCCATAAAAAAGACAAAATTACAAGTGAGTTCAGAGTTAATGAAATCATGAGGTTTGAGATTTATATTAGATGGTAACTTTTTACCATTGAAATATTGCACAATGCATTCATATTCTTTAGGAATGAAGACGATATTTTACAGTTCTAAATTGCTTAATTTCGAGTGCCTTATCTAATTAGGTCAGTAAAATGGATAAGTAAAATGAATTTTTAAAATCTAGAAATGGAGTGATTTTTTTCTCTTATGCATAAAATTAGAGTTTTTACAATGTAGAAGACAGCCTAAATTATTTGTGCACAAAATGAGTTTGACTCTTTGAAGAGCATAGCATTCATGCTATTTTTTTTTCATACAGGTATTTCTTTGACATGATTTTACTTATAGTACCATATACTAGCTTTCACACTTTTTTAATGGTAATTGAAAGTAGTATTAAAAGGATCTAGTAAATTGTTACAGGAGGAAAAATGTTAAATCTGCTCCATTTCTAAAAATATCTTCAAGTCTTCTAAGTGAAAATACATTTCAAGAAATTACCTTCTTACTTTTTTTTTTTTTAGTGGATCATATCAGTTTCAGAAGAGTTTGAATTGCTGTGCAGTATGTTTTAAAAAGTCTCTTTTCACAACCAATTGTTTCTGTTCATCCTGGCAGTAAGTTGTCAGTAATAAGACATTGCTTCACACAAATGTATGATATGGAGAAAGGGACTGAAATGCAGGATATAAAAGCTCTAGATTACTTTACAAATTCAATATGAAAATATGGAAAATAATTTCAACAGTGCCATTCTTTTCTAATTTTTTTGTAGTGTTAAATACACATAACATAAAAATGTACCATCCTAACTTTATTAAGTATACATTGATTGGTATTAAATACATTAATAAGGTTGTGATACCATCACCACCATCCATTTTCAAAACTCCTTCCATCTTATAAAACTGAAATCTGATATCCGTTTAATGATAACTCCCCACTCCCACCCCTCCCAACCCTGGTATACCACTGTACTTTCTGTCTCTATGGTTTTAACTACCCTAAGCACTTTATATAAGTGTATTCATATAGTAATTGTCTTATTGTGATGCTTATTTTACTTAGCATAATGTCCTCAAGGTTCTTCCATGTTGTAGCTTATGTCAAAATTTTCTTCTTTTTACTTTGCTTTCTTCTTTGCTTTCTTAAGACTGAATAATATTCCATTGTATGTATATACAACATTTTGCTTACTCATTCACCAATGAACACATAGGTTGTCTCCATGTTTTAGCTATTGGGAATAATGCTACTCTGAGTGTGAGTGTACAAATATCTCTTAATGACCCTGATTTCAATTTTGGGGGGTTAAGTACTCAAATGTGGAATTGCCAAATTACATGGTAATTCAGTGTTTGTTTTTTTGAGAACTATGCCTTTTTCCACAGCAGCTCTACCACTTTACATTCCCAATGGTGAAGAAGGGTTCCAATTTCTGTATATCCTTTCCAACACTCGTTACTGTATGTTGTTGTTTGATAGTAGCCAACCTAAAGAGTATGACTCAGGATCTCACTGAAGGTTTGATTTCCACTTTTCTAATAATAAGTAATGTTGAGCATCTTTTCATGTGTTTATTGGCCACCTATATATCTTCTTTGGAGAAATGTCTATTCAAATGATTTGTCCATTTTTGAACTAGGTTGTTGTTGTTGTTTTTTGTCAAACTTTAGTTCTCCATACACCTAGATATTAATTTTTTATCAGATAATATGATTTACACATAATTTTTCCTAGAGTGAATCTGCTATATACAGCATATAGTTGGATCATGTATTTTTTTTTATCCATTCTGCCAAACTCTTTCTTCTGGAGAGTTTATTCCACTTACATTTAAAGCAGTTACTGATATGGAGGGACTTCTGTCATTATGCTATTTGTTTCCCATAGATCGTAGGCTTTATTGTCTCTAATTTCTTGCATTTCTGTCTTCTTTATTGCTTAGTTGGCTTTTTGTAACATTTAAATTTTTACTTTTTTACATTTAATCATTTAAATTTCTTTCTCATTTCATTTTGTGTGTCTTCTATAGCTATTTTCTTTGTGGTCATAATGGGGATTATATTTAACATCCTAAAGTTATTATACTCTAATTTGAATAATACCAAGTTAATTTCAATAGCATATAAAAACTCTCCTCTACACCTTCATCCCAGGCCTTTCAGTTGTTTATATCACAAAATTAGACCTAGGTACAATGTGTTCCCCAAAACATAAGCCAGCAATAGTTTAAAATGTATTAATCTCTTAAATTATGTAGAAAACAAAATGTGAAGTCATAAACCAAATGTATAGTAACCCAGCTTTTAAACTAATAATGGTATCTTTAAAAATGTATTGTCTTAAATTATGTAGAAAATAGAAAGTAGAGTTACAAACTGTCATTAAATTAATGCTGACTTCTATAATTGCTCAGATCTTTATCTTTACTGAAATCTATGTTTCTTCATATGGCTTTGAGTTGATGTGTAGTGTCCTTTCATTCAGCCTGCAGGACTCCTTTTAGCATTTCTAGCAGAGCATTATCTAATGATAATGAACAACTTCAATTTTTGTTTATCTGGGAATATATTAATTTCTCCCTTAATTTTGCAGGTTGCCTTCTGACCTCCATTTGCTAAGAGAAATCTAATACTATTATTGAGACTCCTTTGTATGTGATCAGTGCCTTCTCTCTTGTCTCTTTCAAGATTTTTTTGTTTTAGGCTTTCAAAAGTTTGATCATCATGTTGCTTGATGTGAATCTCTTGAGTTCTTACTTGGGGTTTATTGAACTTCTTTAATGTTTCTGTCTGTGTCTTTTATCAAATGTCCAAAGTTTTAAACCATTATTTCCTCAGTCATTCTCTTCTCCTTTCTCTCTCTTCTTTGGGAATTTCACAGTACATATGTTAATCTTCTTGATGTTGCCCCCACAGTCCCTTAGATTCTGTCCACTTTTTTTCAGTAGTTCTTCTTCCTGTTCCTGAGACTTGATAATTTGACTGTCCTATCTTCAATGTCACTTATTTTTTTCTTCTCTCTGCTCTTTGAATTCTTCTAGTGAATTTTTCATTTCCATTATTGTACTTTTCAGCTCCAGAATTTTTCTTGTTTTTTCTTTAGGTTTTCTAAACTTTCATTGGTATTATCATTTTGTTCATCCATTGTTGTAACTTTCTCCACATCTTTCCTTAGTGCCTTGATCATATTTAGAAGACTTTGTATAATAGATCAACCACTAAGTCTTTTTCAGGAACAGTGTTTACTGATTTTTCTTTTCCTTTGAATGGGTCATCCTTGCCTGTTTCTGTTATAATATGTGATTTTTTCTTGAAAACTGGATGTTTGAATCTAATGATGTTACCAGACTGTGCATTGTGTTTTCCTCAATTCTTGTCTTCTCAAAGGATTCAGTCAAGAGACTGGGTTGCAAGTGAAAGAAGCATAGAGCTTCTTAGTTTAAGCAAAAGTATGCTTGGAGGGTCCAGGTGGGCAACTAGAGCAGACTCAAGTGCCCTGACTGTTACAAGGATGAGGTTTTTACATAATTATGACTTACTGGCTTTTCGGTTCTTCCCCCCCAGACTCCATCTAAGTTATGTCTTAGGGGGGGACTATAAGCTAGCCGCTATATATACTGTTCCTTTACTGTGCCTGGGTGGAACCCACATACTCTCTTTGGTTTTCGAGATTCTGTGCATGTTTACTTAGATTATTTTGCTCCTCCCGGTCAAATTCCCCCAGTAGAAAGTCATATAGTGGCAAAATGTCACCATTTTCCTGTTATCTGCACATGTCTGGCTATGCTGGGGTAGCAGAACAGGATGTGCCAATCACAGAACTGAACTATGTTGACTGCAAAGCCCAGATGTTTATTGCTGAAGGGCCCAGGTGGCCTTTCGGTAGAGGCCCTTCTGTTCTTTTTCCCACTAGTCTTTCCCTGCCCACTTGGCCCATGTCTAACTATCTGCCTACTCTTAACAATAACATGGTAACTCTGGAAGTCAGATTCTTCACCTTCAGCAGGGTTTGCTGGTCTTTGTTTTTGTTTTCATTTTTATTTGTTTTTTATTGTTGTAAGCTGTCTATATGCCAAAGATCCAACTGAAATGTAAACCTAAGGTCTTTTCAGGTCTTTTCTGAAAAAGAACTACCTTCCCTAGGCATGAGCAGTGAATTTTTAATTTTTTTTCATGCTTATGTTGTTACTTTTGACTGTCCTGGCTGGAAATGTGTGGCTCTCAAAAGAGAAAAAGGGAATAATGAAGGGGGTGAAGATGAAAGAATGCCAGCCCTTTAAATCTCTGTAAGTCACTTCGGCCAGAGTGGGAGGGGCTTACAACAGTGAAGGGAGGTACAACAATAATGGCTATCTGTTTTCTACGTCCCTAAGATCGAACGCAGCAATCAGCCATAAGAGTACAGATCCTTTTAATTCAGAGGATTTTTTGCAGTTTTCTTACCCTAGCTCACAAGCTGGGGACAAGGTACTCCTGGAATGGCATAGAGCTGTTTGCCAAATGGCTGAGGGGTAGAGGATCGATAGTTACTACTGTGCCAACAGCTGAAACTACCGGCAATTTACCCTCTAAGCTTTCCCCCTGGGAGTTGCAATCCTTCAGTATATTCCAGTTTGAAAATAGTTACAAAAGACAGAATCTACCAATGTAATTATTGTTTAGGTGGGGAAACAAATGCCTTATGTTTCCTAATCCATGGTCTCCCAAAATCCTCTGGGAAATAGTAGATAGTGCCATTTTATAAAGAAAACATCAAATTATTGATCTTTCAATATCTAGTACTCTTTAAAAAATTGCAAGTAATTCTTATTACTGATTTGGAATGTCTATTCCCCAAATACCAGACTTATATAAAAATGTATAATCAGAGCAGATCTAGGTTTCAATTTAAATAGATTATCTTGAACATTCAACTCCTATTTTGCTCTACATGGAAGAGTCAGATTTTCTGTCCCTTAAGCAGTCTGCATTTCCTTTTCTCCCACAGACTTCTGGAAAACATACAGCTAAGCCAGACATTTAGGTGATAGTATTATTAGTTGAAATGTGCTTTGAGCTTCTGCGTAAGTAATATAAGAATTACAAATGAAATATGAATTCAAATGTCTTTAGAGAGTTGGGCTGAGTAACAGGCCTTGTGTAAGAATGCAAAATCCCTTCATGAATTTGACTTAGCTTACACTGTGATGGAATGTCACATTCCAACATAAATGCCCTCCCCTGAAATCTCTGGAGATAGTCCTTGAAAATTTGGCTCTTTGGTCTATGATTTTCCCTTCTCATTTTTAGTTGCTTTATTATAATACATTGAGGAAAAAAGAAAATCTAAAGGTATCTACAATTTACTATATACCTTCAAGTGTTTATGTATAACCATTTTATTGATATGAATGGAATTTTATCTCCTAGTTGTATCTTTCTACACTGTATCATAACTAATTCCCTCTGTGATCTTGACAATATCCTCTTTGAGCTTGCTTATTTATCTTTAAAAAAAGAATGATGCTTGCCCATTAACTAGATAATTATTGTGGGTAAAGTGGAAGTTAATAATATAATGTACTTTGACTCTGAGAACAAAATGCAAAGTAAGCATTAGACTTTGGGAGATAATGAGCCAGTTAGATTCTATACCTAGTAATAATTTGAATATTACACACCAAGTAAATTATTAAAGGCCATTTATATATAAAGTCAATGACTCTGGCATTGTCATTCTATTAGGATCATTAGCCACTAAAGTGAAAAAAATATCTAATTCCTTAAGAAGTGAAAGTCTAAGGATTTGCATTTAAGAACCTACTGAAGTGCATATGTTATTGGAATTCACTAACATTATTCTAAGCTAACTGCAAAAATTGTCCTTGAACATAATGTTTAGAAATTTACTTTTAATTTAATTCTTTGTATATATTAGATAATTACTCCAAAAGCCAGCTTAAGCATAAAGTTTGAGGGAAAAATGTGTAAATAAATTAAACTACTCTTTAAATAGTATAGTTTAAATCACTGTGGTAAATGTGTATCTACAAAAAAGTATATCTAAAAGTTATTTACAAATTTTATACCCTAGGCGTAATTAAGGAAAATTTTTCAAACAAAATTTAAAACCTAAGAGTTTTAACATACAAATAAAAGTTCATTGTAATAGTTATGAAAATAAAAGTATGCATATAACTTGGAAATATAGAAATGCATTACAATGAATTTATTGATATTCAGATATAAGCGAGTATTTTTTTTAGGAGGTCTGCTTTGAAACAAAGAGCTGTGAATTCTGCCATAGTCATTATTAGGTTTGGGTCTCCAGAAAGTTACTTAACCTGAGCCTCATTTCCATCAAAACCAAATGATTATTGCCAATGAACCACTTAGTACAGTGCTTATTACTAATAAATGTTAATTTCTTTCATTGTTATTATTTCAATTATTATAAACTTAACAGAAATATAACAGAGTAAAATTGTCTCTTATTCAGAGTAATATATGCTAATTTGAATTTGATGTATACCTAGAACTTCCTTTCCAACAATAGAGCTATTGTTTTGGTTTACTTCCTTAGAGTGTTTGTGAAGGGTTAGATAAGCTGAACTGAAAAAAATATACCTCCTAGTGAAAGGAAAAAGATTTCTACAAACCCTGCTTCTTGCCTATGAAGATGTTAGTGTAGAACATATTAGGAAATTTTCTATTAAATGAGAAAGAACTGCTGAAAATACTTGTAATACAGAATTAATTTATGGAGGATATCTCTATGTAATGTAGGATATCTTGTTATGTAGGCAAATGATTTAACATATACATACACACAATGCCTTCATTGTAATAATATTCCACTGAAAGAGTAGCTAGTCTGTATGTTCAAGTAGATAATCCTAAATGGTATAGAAAATGCTTATTTAATTTGGTCACAGTTCTGCTCATTTTTCCGGTTGTCCAGTAGTATTGAGCATATTCAAAGTTTTTTCTTCTTTTTCTGTAAACTGAGAGAAATAAAAATGGAGGGTGAAATAAAGGAGAAATCTTATTCTTACAGTATTTATATTGTCTGGTTATTTGCCCTCCTTTTGAAATATACACATAATTTCCACTGGCATTAGTGAGAATGCCATGAGTAGGTACAAAAAAAAATTACAGATCTCTTGATTAGGGTACCTGCACATAGTGCAACTAATGAGTATGCACAGTGCACCATTAGAATTAAATTTTAAAAAGACTATTTGTAAATAGTAGCATCTAAAACAATGAGGATATCTGATGATCTAACAATTCTGATAGTCCTGAAGAACTGTAAATCCTACTGTGAACAGTAATTTGAGTTATGCTTTGTTTCTTTATATTAACCTCTTAAGCTAAACTGTTGAAACTTCTAAAATTGAATTTTTTATGTATAAAAAATTATGTTGATTAGGGAAAACTAGATGACTCAAGAGTTTGAACTTCATGACTAAAAAAGAGTAGCTCTCTTTGATTTTATTTGCACCTCTGGAATCCAGTCATGTTTAATACATGTCTTTTCAGATAATAAAATTTTAAGCATAAATTGATTATTTTTGTTTTCAACTTTTAGAATACTTTATTTTAAAACTTACTAGTCATATTAGCATAAAATATAATATTAACATAAAAGGAGATATGTAGATTTTCTAATAATTCAACCAACTCTGTATGTGGAACAATTTTTTTTGAAAGATATCAAAATTTTTCTCAGTATTTTCAGATGAAATTCAGAGCTAGATGAAGACATTGTCTTTCCTTCACTGTATTACCAGCTAAACATGTTTCCTCCACTGGCCTCTTTTTTCTATGTGTAAGACAATAAAGGATTTAAATGTTCAAATTAACAATATGATTAATACCTTGCTGAGAAATTTGGGTCATAATAATGCATGTGATAATAAAGTCACATGTAAGAACTTTTGTAAGGCTACTTTTGTTTTAATTTAGATTTAATTGTAACTTACATTTTTGTTCCTCTATTTATTTGAATTTAGGTGTCCTATTTTACAATATAATATGGTACAGGTACCATAAATAAAGACATGAATATAGAGAAGCTTAGAAAGGTTTTGAGAATTACTCAAATGGTCAGGTTAGTAACATCTTATATATGTTTTATTTAGCAAGTATATTTGCAAATGTGAATGTGTGTAAAATGATTTTATGATATAAAATATTGACTTCGTATACATATTCCTTCACAACAATTAAAAAATAAAGTATCAGCATGTTTTTAATATTGTTGTAAACTATAATTATTTCTAAGATAAAAGATAAAAAGAAAAGTAAACATGATATAGTTTATATTTAAAATGAATATGTCACATGTCAGAATTCATCAAGCTGTATACTAAAATTTAAAATGAGTATGTCACGTCAGAATTCACCAAGCTGTATACTAAAATATGTGAATTTTACTGTATGTATCTTAAAGAAATGAAAACACCTGTGTACCTTCCTGTATATGTCGCTCTCATTATATAAGGATAAGTAAAGAGTTTTTTCTCCTATCATGGAAGGAACAGATCATCGAGCCTTAATAATGGAAATGACTGAATAGACTTTGGTATAATAAGAATATCTAGGGGGTGTTCCTTTCCTGACTTTTTTGCTTGGTTATTCTTCCTGCCAGTTTGACCAATGTGGAATGTAAAAGATCAACGTCGTGTGTATGTGCATGTGCCCGGGGGACATGTATAAGTGGAGGTAGAATTATTTCATTGTGGCAATAGGTAATCTGCTTTTCACCTCCACGTTATAAAAACTGACAGTAAAACCATGCCAATAAAAATATCTGGGAAAGAACTAGATGCTGTGTCATCATGTTAAATTAACTAAATAGTTATGAAGGTTGCATTTGAGAAATTTCATATAGTTCAAGAAAAGCAAATCTATGATGTCTGATTCAGGATTAGATTGGTAATATGTGTGTTAATAAAAAAGATGAAGAGATGGCACTGCTATACTATTGGGAATGCATGAAATAAGAAAGACCATTCTTTCCTGAGATTTTCCACGTGGGGCTCATCAGGTTGTTTTCAGAGTACTTGAGTTCAATACCAAATGCTGCATCTATTCTTTCAGTAAAAAGTCAAATTTTTAAGATGAGATTTGTAAGCTGAAGAAAAAAGTGAAAAGATAACTGGATTTGAAATGTCTGGTATTTCCTATGCTTTGGTAATGCTATGTGCAGGAGATTAACTATTTCTTCTGTGTACTTCCTTGCTATTTGCAGAAAGACAAACTGCTTCTTTTGTGCATTTCCTTTCATTATATATTAATTCAGGATAGAATTGACTAATATGCTATTATTTCTGCAGGTTTCTGCCATTCATTAAGCCCAGTTTAATGTTTAAAGCAATTTTAAATGTCCTGTCAGGTAATAGTAAAATGCTTCCATTAAAAATGTATTAGCAATGCTCAGCAGAAGTCAATAACATCACCTGCTATAAAACAAGGTTGATTAAAAAATCTTTTTTTTTTTAAAGACCAATTTAGAATCCATAACAAGCTGAAACATCTCTATATAAATATGTATCACTTCTTTGTAAAAAGACATTTCAATGGTCTGGTTTAAAATGATTTGGTTATTTCACTTCTAATTATAGTACATTTATATAACACTTCCTAACAAACTGCTAAAGAAATGTGCATCTGAATATGATAATATTAAATTTCAGTGTAATGATTCATCTAGATTCTCATAAGAATTATTACAAAGTAAAGTGTGTCTTCATGAATGTAGCATAAAATTAGCAAGATAAATCCAACATTTTTGACTAAATATTTTCACAAAAGCTTAGTTTCTAAAGTAGATTTCTATCTGATTCAGAAATGATAGGTCAAAAACTAATAACATATACATTTTATTATATTAATAAAATATAAATATTCAAATATTCTTTCTAATAACTACATAATAACATAATTAGGGAGTACTTAATTTATGTATCTTTTAAAAAAACTCTTCATCCTTCATGCTCTTAGCCATCAGGATGTATTTTCAGAAATGGAAAGCAAGGGCTCAAAGAAGCTGGTTAAAGTAGTCAGTACTATCCATGCAATTATAAATAAGTTGTGATAAGAGAAAGCCTGGTTCAAACAGTAAGCCTACTAGACACTCTGCCTTCTCTAGCAAAAATTAATCATCACCTACTCATGGTGCAGAAGTCGATACAGTTTTACCCTTGCTTTGACTCTAATATTTATGTTCAACACATGATCTGTCTTTCACTAGGAGGCTTAAGGCTTCAGTCACAGATGTATAAAATCAATAAAACTGTTAGATATAAAGTGTGTCTGTTTCTATATGTACATATGTGCATATGGAAATATATATATGTATATTTGTGTATATATGTAGTAGTCTGTGTGTATATCTTTATATATATATGTACAGTACCCATATTGTATTTATATATGGAAAAAAGCATTTTCATATACACATTTTATTTTTATATTCACACCCTACAGTGAATATATATGTGAATATATGTATATATATAGTCATTTTTATCATGTTATTGACCCTGTGGTGTATATCTTTTTTTTTGATCAGTAGGAATTTAATTTAGTTTATTTGAAAACTAAATTACAAATTACAAAATTACATTGGTCCAAATGCTTATAATTAAAAAGTAAACAAAAAAATGTGTGCCTTTTTAGAATTAGAAGGGTCAGAATAAATACAAATAAAACATTCATGGCCAGATGGGAAGGAATCTCATAGATCTGCAATAAAGTCAGGATCCTTATAAAAATAATTTTATTTCTTATGCGTATAATCTTGGGAGGCAGTATCCCATAATGATTTAGAGCAAGGATGTTGGTTTCAAGGAGACAATGGCTTTGTATCTTGTTATGGGACTTAAGGCATATTCCTTAGTTTTCATAACTGTGTGTATGTTGTATACACATAACTATTTTAAGGATTAAATTAGATACTGTAATATAGAAAAACATAATAGCAAATGGTAAGCACTGCTTGAATTATAGTATTTGAAAGCAAAACACTAGCATTTATTGAGAACTTGCTATTCAGTTATAACTGTTTACTTATATTTTACATAGGTAATCCTATTTAATATAGTTAATAACCCTTACAGATAGATATTATTATTAGATTTTTACTGATGATGAGTGTGGGGTTTAGAATTTGAATCCCTTGCCCAAGGTCATATACTTCATGAGTGGCAGAGTCAGAATTTGAAATCAGTTTGCTTTTAGAACTGGTATGTTTAACAAATACACTGCTGACAAATACTCAATAAAAGTTAGTCACAACTCTCATTATCACTATTGATGCTATATATGAATGAAAAGTACCATAATTATCCACTAAGACTTACGTTACTCAGGATATATTTCACAATTATCTCCAACCAGAGATTTGTATTTAGATTTATGTATCTAAATTTTCCATAAATTTCCGTATTACTGAATTTATTACTGGGAAAGATACTGAAACCCTTGTTTAAAAAAAGGGGGAAGGAAATAAAAAGAAAAATGAAAATAAATTAAAATCATAACAGAAGTATTTTCCCTATGGACTCATATGAATGTGCTCTCACAGAGTTTCCCAGTTCGCAAAGTTTCCTGCTTTCATCTCCTATTATTTGAAAAAATTCTTCAAGCTCTGAATTCTTAAAGATCTCATGGTGTAAGACAAACAGTATATTAGCTACTTTGTCCTGCAAAAGCTTTTAGTACTTACCATATTGTCTCTCTAATGTGCTTCCTGAAATAACACTTTAATATACTATTTATCATTTCCATTTGAAAAAAAGTAACTACAGTTCTGCTTAGCTATCACACTGCTCCCAGTACAATGTGTTTCAGTAATAAATAAAGTGCATGCTTTAAGTGAAGCAGACCTTTTTCAAATACATAAGTCTCTTTGGCATATTTCCAGAGGGCATGGCAGAATTATTTATGTTATTGTTTAATGGCAACACTCACTTCTTTCTAGGAGCAATTTTTGATGAGTCTGCCAAAAAGGATGATGAGGTGTTTCGCACAGCAGTTGGTGACCTCAACCAGAATGAGGAGATCTTACAGACTGAGAAAATCACATTTTCGGTGACATTTGTTGATGGTAACAACCCTTTTCAAGCAGTTCAAGAAGGTAAGGTTGTCAGCAGTACGCTTTTTATTTTGTTTGTTTTCTGACTTAACTCAAATCACAATGTAATTAGATTTTTAGAAGGCCATTACACAGGTACATCATCTTTGTGCCTTGCTTTTCTTCAAATTTGTTCTATAGAGGTTAATCCTGTATTTCACTTCTGAAAGGGCAGGGTATGGAAAGTGATTGTTTTAATTGAAATATAATTAGAAGTGGATATAGTTATCATAAAAGCTTTATAACATTTTATGACTTTAGTGTATAGGAAACAACCCTTAAAAATACTATCTTAAGTTGTACTTTTGACTTCTTTGGTATAACTGCCACCTTGAGTATTGTTAAAACTTGTGATGACATGTCAGGTATATTCATGACGAATGTGTTGCTGGAAGGAAAACTTTTAGATACTACATTCACATCAAAGATTTTGCAATGGGGCACCAACAAACTCTCACCTTGGCTATAAATTTTTTACTCTTTACAATATCCCAAATATTAAAGCACTTGCCTGTGTACTTGAAAAAATTAAAATTTTTATAGATACAAAGTCATACAAATACAAATTATTTTTATTATACTGGAAGGATAATTTGTATGAATAATGATTTTTATTGGAAGACCTTAAACTGAGAGAGTTCTGTTTTTGATGGTACTATTCTGATAAAATATCTAGGCTTTTGATTGGCAAAGCACTTATTTTAATGCAACTATTTGCTGCTAATCTATATTTTATTGTGATATGTTTAGACTAAAGATACTGATACAAAATTAATTTAGTCAAATGAAATTTTTGTTTCATTAAAAAATTTAAGGAGAATTTTTGAGAAGAAAAGATGGACAAGATGTTAAATGTTGTAAAATTTGTCAGGGAACTTTTTCAGGATAGATTCTGAATGGGTAAGGAAAATAAATATAAATTTTATTTTAAAAGTGTCCTTTTCATCTAATGTTGTATTTGCATTTATACAGGTAAACTTTATTGGAATATGTTTTTGAACAGTAACATTGGTTACTGTTGAAACAAATTTATGCTTACTTGTTACTAAGAGAATGGGTAGAATGATTATCAGTCTAAAGCATTTTCCTTTTAAATTAATCTGATGAAGTAAAAAATATTATTTTAATGAAAAGAATAGAAGTGTTTTAAGCAAAAACTAGTTTGGCAAAGAATAGGCTGTTTATAATGATATGATGGTATTTTAATTTTTAATAAGTAAAGAGCAGTTTAAAAAGTCAGATTAATATAACTACCCACTTACTTACATTTTTAAGTTAGAATTGTCATGGATATTTGGGACTTTAAATAATGGATATGTTGATAAATTGTAGCAATATTAAAAATCTTTCTAAATTATTATTCAAATTCATGAGGCAGTTTGCAAAATAATAAAGTACAATTTAAGGAAATTACCCAATAATGTTAAAAAATATATGCACTAGGAAGAATATGTTATTCACTTTAAAGAAATCTCTATGTATGTCTTTCTCAACTCTCAGTTTTAATGACTGGAATCAGAGCAAGAAAAACATGAGGACTGATTTATTTTTGTACCTATTCTTCTGATTTACTACACAGTAATAATTAATAACTTCAAATGCATGCTAAGATATCCATGCCTTTGAAAAATCCACTTTGACTGAAAAAGTGAAGGTAAAGAAATGAAGACAATACAATAGTTAGAAGGGAATTAAAAAGTCTGAATAAATATGTCCCTCACACTTGTACAACAATTTGAAAAGCAAAGACAATATTTAAATTACCAGATTAATCTGTTTACATATTGTTTTGGGTAACCTTTCTTCTGGCAGCTAAATTCTGGAGGCAAAAACATCTCTCAAAAGAACTATTGTGGCTTGAAAGAATTTATGGCACTGAAAGCAAATTGAGAGAGGGAAAAAATTTTAAGTTTCTGAGACAGAGACTACTAGATATTTGTCAAGAAAGAAGAAAGAGCTTGTGAGTTTGTTTGATAAATTCTGATACTTACAGGATATTCTAGACCAGTTATTTGAATGTCTGCTCTAGGTAATGAACCTGAAATAAGTTCTGGGAAGCTCAGGAGCCAATCTGTTTCCCATCCAATATCAAGGTACATCTTGGCTAATTTTAGAAATAAAAATAATTTTTTCTAGATCTTTTTTGTAATTGAGTGGTTTGAAAAAATAAGGGGAAAATATTCAACAGAAGGAGAACAAGAAATACTCCCCGAGTATTTTCTTAAATCTTTTGAGGAAATAGTTTAGGAGAAAACCTCTATGCATCATCAAAGTTGGCCACTTTTTCTAGGATCCGTGTTTGCTGTAATATCATTATAATTTATAAAAGCAGAGGGTTTTAAATCAGCTTGTTTGTTTTTTACATTCTAAACAGGACTAAAGGTTTAATGGTATAATTATTACTGATTATACATTAGCGCTTCTAAGGAACTTCTAAAAATTCTTGGTTTTGAGTTTTCTCTCTGTCTCTCTTTTATTTTGTTTATTTGAATCTGAAAGTCTTATCCTGGAACAAATATCTGCATCATGTGTATAGATACTTAGTGATAATAATGAAGGATAATAGGGTTTAGTCAATAGGTAGATAAGAAATCTAATAATGTGAAATCCTCTATTTTATTGTTAGAATGCTCTCCAACCAGTTACATTTAGAAATGTAAATTTTGGTTTACATTATCTTTCTACTGTCCGCACTTAGTAAGAGAGAGAGTTGAAGATAAACAAGCAGCCTATGTAACCTATAAATAATAATACAAAATATTGGTACTATTCAAATGCTTCTTTGTAGCTTTGTTTACAATAAATTTTTACAATAATTATTTTTAATAATACAACAATAACAATTTTTAAGGTAAGTTGCTAGAAGAAGATATCTTTGTTTTAGCATAGGATCAATAGTCCCTTCTCGGGAGATCAATAACTGTATTTGATCACCTTTATCATTATCCTGCAATATCAGTCTCAGCACTTTTAGATAAGTGAACAGTAAAAAAAAAAAAAAAACAGAAAAACTTCTTTCCACAATTGTAATCTAGAAATAACCACCAACCATCATAGTTATTTTCCTTTCTTTCTATTGAATATATTTGATGAAAAGCCACTGTTCATCTTTTGTCTGTTGAGTCACGGGATGTTGACTAAAGGCAAATAATTTTTCATACCTTAACCCATGAGATATTTTTAGCATTTTTTTTGGTAGGCTATTTTGGTATCTGATATGAAGCTTTCTCCCTTAAGGAGAAATACAAAAGGGAAAAATCATATGGGCTATTCTCTGAAAACTAGAGAATTAGCAACATAGAAAATTACATGTATCTAATTGAATGTTTTTACTAATAGATGGACTGTTTGAGACCTGAGTGCCTAACTAACTGTCCTGCACACTCTAGGCATGTAGCACAAAAAAGGAACTAAACCAAGACCTTTAGACTTCTGGTCCATTATTTACTTGCTACATCAGCTAGCCATATATATACATGAAAGAGGGCACACAATGTAGATAAGAACTCCAGTAAGTACTGTGGGGAGTAAAATATGGTAGCAGATTTATGTGTTTGATATGTAGTATTTATGTTCATGGATTTTAGATGGCATGGAATAATAGAAAAATTCCAGTTTAGTTGATCAACAGCAGTGCATTATATAAATCATTCTTGTTCTTTCACCCCTGGTTTTCTTCTCCTATAAATAATGAAAAAATCAAAATGTAAATGACATATTTTTAAGGTCAGTTTTCTCTCGATAGATGAGATATTTCACAACTCTAGAACACATTTCCAGATTGAGAATTTTATAGGATTATAAGAGTGATAATTATTTCCTTTCTCTTTGGAGAAGACTTTACATCACTGAAATTTCCTCCTGATTTTCATGTGACTTACGTCAAAACAAATTAAAAGGTTATGTAGTATCTGTCCTTTGTTCTGCTACCTCATCCAACTTTTCAGTGCAACCCAAAGAACTCATTACTATCACCAGAATCCAGAAAGGGCCTTTTGCAGATTCAGTTGACCTGGACCACAGTAGCTGCTGCTAGATTTCTCTCCTTACTCCTGTCTTATAAATTGTTTCCTCTGTGGCATCTATATACTGGATATAACTTAGATGCATACATATCTGGTGTGAAAGACGCTGGTGTCTCTATTGAAAGCAATAGCAATTGTTTCTATTGTTGGCTCTTAGCTGAGACCAACACCACTCTGTCCCATGAAAGGTGGGAATTTACAAGAAAACAAAATCAGAGGAAAATAGAGTGCATTTTGTAAAAATGTTCACATTGGTAAGTGAATGCAGAAATATATATTCATATGTTAATTTTTGTGTATATTGGTTGTATCAGGAATGATCTAAGGCGCAATGCATTGATATTGAATGTCAAGACTCATTTAAAACATTTAGAAATATTCTTATTAAGAACTTAAAAATGACATGCATAGGGAGAAGAATGTAAGGGCAGAATGATACTGTAGGGTCCTCAATGGTTCTATTTTTAAGAAAAAGGAGTAACTATCATAATTATTGTTCTTTCTGCTATATCACAAACCATTATAAATAATACAGTTACAGAAGTTGTTTTTTAATATGAAAAGCAGTCATGGTTAAAATTGCTCATGTTCCAATTACAGTCTGGTCCACCTTCAACTTGCTCCTTTGCATATACTACAAGCTGAAAATTGATTGCTCCCCAAAAGTCTTGTAAAAAGTAGACATCTGACTTTCAATACAGTGACACTTTCAGTTGGATCTGCCTCATGTATCTTCCAAAATAAAATTATTCTAAGTGTAAAACAGTTAAGGCTGCTTTCATTTATGGTTTAAGAAATCAGTCCCATTTCTTTATAGCACATATGAAACACATATCCATATCTGTAAAAGGGGTAATGAGAGAGTAGTAGAACCAAAAAGAGTAAGAATAAGGAAATTTAACTAGGCAAATGCACTTCTCCAAAACATGCACCATTTCTTGTGAATATTTCTTTGCCATAGGCTAAATCTGAGTTGTCTTGTTCAAAGAGTATGTAAATGTAAGAAAATGATTTATGTGGCTGCACTATTTGATGCTTTATTCCAGGGTTCAATTTCATGATTTATATTCCTCTCTGCTTTAATAGGACATTTTTACTGTGATAAAAATATGCTAATTCCAAAATGTTTAGACTGGATTCTGCAGCTTTCCCCGCACAGGACTTCAGTGCATATGCCTCATAAGCCTGCATTTTCCTGGACCAATTTTGATAGTTCCAATTCCACCTAATTTCTTGAATTGCCTGTTAATAAACTAAACACAGTAGTTTCAGGGGCCAAGAAACACTGCCTGAGCATCATATAGGTATAATTTTGCTCACTCATTCATTTCTTCATTCATTCTTTTATTCACTTTTTCATTGTTCATTTATTCACTTTTTTATTCCTCCTTCCCTTCTCACATCAAGGCAGTGTTATGCTTTGAATCCCAGTCTGTTGACCCAGTGCTCTGTGTAATTTGTGCCCAGTTATGTGAAGGGGTGGAAGGAATAAATGATGAAGCTGGCCAGCCATCTCCAAACACCCAGATACTACGAGGGATGCTGGATGTCAGTCAGTGGCTGTCTGAAACATCAGCCTCCCTCCATGAGTTGGACATTTAGCTCGGTCACTTCCCCAGCAATCCCTTGCCAAGAGCTTGGTCACTTTCCTTCCTACCTGCCACATTCTAAGGACTAGCCTATAAGGTCTGGAATTAGAATCTGCCTATTATGTGATCTTTAGTACCCGTCATCAGTGTAGTAGTAAAGTATAACAAATCCTGTATCTGTTAGGGACAACACCAGCATGCATTCTTTTAAACACCTCACACAAATCCTTTCCACTGAAGAATTACACATCAAGAATTAAAATAATATATTGGGATCTAATTTTGAGATACTTATTTGAATCAGTCTATTCAAGTACTTATTAAATGCCTCATACTGTTCCAAGATTGGGCCAGCTACAATAGAAGATAACAAAATAGAGGTTGCAGTGTCTGTCTGCAGGAGGCTTAAAAATATCCTTGTACTTGAGGAGGGTTAAGGACTTTTAGAGCATGAAGGCACTGTGCTGTTGCCCTTTACCCATAACCTGGGGATTTAATTGTGTTAATGTTAAAAAGGAACAAGGCATTATAGCTTTTAAGATATTTACTTTTCAGAAAAGATGGAATTTCTTAAAGAAACGCATTCCTTTATTTTTAACATAATGTTTAATGAAGACACAAGTTGCATAGCTTGATTTTTCTCCTGTGATTTATTGTACTTTTTTGTATTGTTAAACATTTCCTTTATCTGATTCAATACCACACTCTTAAAATAACAGGTCTCTAATGTTATGAATAGATTGAAATTCAGACGTTTATAGATCTCTGCATCACAATTTTATAGCCTTTCTGCTTCGATGCCTTTTACCTCACTATCTACAATTGTGTACTGTTGTATAAGTTACCTCATAAAATACATATTTTAGCAGTATGTGCTACTCTGTATCTTGTTTTATTTAGAAGAATCTTTAGCAGCTTTCTGCGAAAGCTGTGTTTAACCAAAGTAAATATTTATTTATTTGGTTTTGCTTGAGTGTTCTTTCTTCCTACCAAATATTTTTTCTCATAATAATAGCACACCTTTTTCTTCAGTACTCTTTCTGTCTCTGTAGATACAGTGCATGATTATGGCAGCATAATTCATTTTTTAATTGGCCTTTAAGAATCACCTGTATGTCTTAAAGTAACTCTGAATATATGGCTTATTAGATTAAAAAACACACTTGCCTACACTCTACAGTTGTTAAGAGTGTTCATTGTATAGTCATACAAATAGTTTAAGCTTATGTTGGCAAACCAAAAATGACTTTCCTATCTTCATAATTTCTAAACTATGATCAATATTATTGATAATGAAGTTTCAAATGATCCAGTCTACTTGTTTAATTTTAGAACAAAAAATAATCTATTTATTTTAACATCACCTATTTTTGCATGTCCTTGGCCAGTGTTAGTTTTATGAGAATCACACTATGTATACTTGAACTTTCAGTATTCATAAAACATTTTGTTAAATTATTTTCTAATTTTCAAAGGAATTATTTAACACTTGCTTTTAAAAGCAACACACACAAAATCAATGTGCAGTAGGAAATTGCATATCATGTGGAAATAAAGAAAATGCATCAGCAAGTAACTTTTGAGTGCCTGGAAACATTCAGTTAATTACTCTCCACAGTTCTGTGCTCTCCACTGGCTGCCCTGTAGTCTTATGTGGTTAGCTCGTCCTTTATTTTCACGTGCTGTGTCCTGACCTGTATGTGCTATCTTCCTTTTGCTCTCCAATTATAGCGCTCTTTCATAACTCCTCATTCAGCCCCCTTTTAATCATTGACTCTCAGGGTATTGTACTGTATACACGCAGAGTATCTACACTTTGTTTAGTATATAAATCTTAAATTTGATGCCATTTAACCTGTTTAGGAAAACATGGATGTGAAGTCCATGGGACATGGAATTCGATAAATCTGCCTTTATATGAATTCTGCTCCATCTCTTATCTATGAGAGTGTGAACACACCTAATGTCTTTAAGCCTCAATTTCTTCATATGTAAAATGGAGATCAATATATACTTCATGGGATTACTATGATATGTGATTATTGTATGATGATTGCATGAGGTTATAATAATATATGTGGGTTCCTCTACTAATCTAAATACATCTTAATAATAGTGGAGTTCATGGTGGTTTAACACCATTGCATGTGACCACCGGTAAATTTCTACCCCTCTCTCACCTGACCTCAGACGTCCTCTACCACATATATTTGTGGTTCCCATGGATGCCACCTATAATACTAGGGTTATTATCTACCTAGTCAGAGTCAATTTTTTGCCCAACTGAGTTTTTTCTTATCAAGATCCTGAATGCTGAACTTGTAAAAATATTTTAGAAATTGAACACCCCTGCATTTTCTCTGTTCCTGGGCTACTTCTGCTAGTTAGCATGGAAAGATGAGAATTATATTTGTAGTGTAAATTATTTGGCAAGTACTAGTGATGTTGCAAGATGTGTACTTAGAGTTGGGAGAATTTAAAATACCTTGTTACCATTTCTGGGAAATATATAAAGCCTGTGGAAACCAAATTAAAGTTTTCTGGTGATTTGTGTGGGCTTAATACAATCAGTGAAGTAAATAAGGCACTGAGTCATAACTAAATGGAATTCAGTTGTGAAGAGGCATAGTGTTGTAGAAGAGTGATATATGTGAAGGTCGAATATAGAAATGAATTCAAGGAAAGCTTTATGCTTTGAGATATGCATCATCCCTGGTATTTTGAGTTTATTTCTGACATGATTGTTTAAAAGGTTATCTTTCTATGCTCTGCACATTTTCATTCCAGCTATACATGGAGAAATATTGACTTTAAAAATTTGATTATTGGTTTCTTTGAATTTCCAGTACTATTCTTCAGTAATACATGGTATTATGCTGTTTTCTTAGCAATCCATGCCTCATTTCAAGACATATTTGCTTTTTGGTCCTTGATAGACTAATATAGTATGATGGTGAGATTGACTAAGCTCATTTTTTAAGCTATATTTTCAAACTTAAAAGATTTAAAACACAGAAAATACTTACAATGTCTATTATATATGAGAGAGATATTTCAAATAGAAAATAAATATGCTTTCCAAGAATGTATTATTGGGGGGGGGGGAATTATATAAATCAAAGTCAGAAACAATCCTATTGCTGTAAATATTTTTGAGTAGACTGACTTTGAATATTCAGTAATGTTTTTTGAATTAATACTTATATAAAGCTAAATAGAATACTTTGAAGTGGTCCTATGTGGATATTTGTGTTATGAAAACCTAGCAAGGTACAGTAGACTCAGGTGATAGTCAGTAACTAGGGAATTAAAAAAAAAAGACACACTGTTACTGGTCAAAAAATAATAAACTGACATCAGCCTCATTCTCACTGCTTCCAAATTCTGTTAATATTTTGCTATATTTGTAAGTAAACTTTATTGTTCAGAATTAACTCATCTTTTTATTCTGTTTTGAATTTCTAAGTGTCTTTGCCCTGTTTAAAGGAGTTTTATCTCTACTTCAACTCATTATACACACACACACACATATATATATATACACACAATATATACATACACACATATATGCACACCCATATATATGCATATGTGTATATTAAACTATATATTATATATGATATGTATATATGCTATGTATATGTGATTTAAAAATATCTCTCACACACACACACACACACACACACACACACACACACACACACACACATGCAAAGTCCACAAAGCACTTCTTTCTTTTGGTCATCCTTCCAATGTTGATTCTTGCCTCTCAAGAGGTAATTTTAAGTCCCTATTTACTATGTATATTAAAATGGAACAGGGCATTCAAAACACCATCATTCATCATCCAAAATTCATGCCAGAGTTCCAAGAGAAGTACAGAATGAGTCACCAGCTTACATTTTCTTTCCTTGGAAATGACTTAAAGTATAAATATGGTAAGGGTGGAACAACTGGCAGAAAACTATGAATCACCAAGAACAATTTGTTATTCTTTCAAAAATCAAAATTGCAAGTTTTTATTTATCTGTAAGATACTTATAATGCACTGGATATACATTAGATTAGTAATTTGTACAGATAAATGAGACAAATTTAACTCAAGCACCCAAGGAATTTATCGTCCAGTAGGAAAGATATGCAAAAAGATATAAGAAAGCGAATAACATTATTTTTTAGTGGAATAGAGTGATATAAAGGAAAATAAATGATGCTATTGTAGAACAGGTGGTGTGTGTGCGTGTGTGTCTTTATGTGTGTGTGTGCGTGCATGATTGAAAAACAGGAGCTTTCTTCTGATGGAGTGATTATGGAGGATACAAAAAGTAATATTTAAGCCAGTATTTGAGGTTGCAAAGTAGCCAGCCATGCAAAGAGGAAATAGCATTCCAATCTATTGCATATGGGAGTATCATTTGGAGGCATGAGTTTGCTGTGTTTCCATGATCAGAGTATTTTTTAATATTATTTTTTAAATATTTTAATATTTGCAATATTTAATTATATAATTATATAATACATTTTATATATTCATATATAACATATAATACAATATTTATAATATTTAATTATATAATTATATAATACTTAATAATTTTAATATTAATTTTAATAAATTACTCAAATTTTAATATGTTGCTTTCCAAGTGCTTATTTCCATCACCAAAGTTATTATTTGCTGGGTAATGATAGTACCCAAATCTGCTTCAGTTTTTCCCTAGAGAAATGCTCTATGTTCCAAAGAAAAGACTGGTGGTCCTGTTGGTCTCACTGACATCTGGGGCCATAGATATGTCATTCTTGAATCCTTCTTGGATTTGAAATTCACCTCTCTGTAACTGTGACTTTGAATATAGTTCTGGAAACATTTTGGCTTTTAATGTAAATGTTCTTCCCAGCAAAAATGAAATAAAGAAAGAGAATTTTACTCGTTTTTCCTGGTCTTTTAATACAGTGTAATGCACAAAGATATATTAACATCTAGAAGTAGGAAAGAATCACCATTTTGTGGTTTTTATATTTGTTGTACACTTTTAAAAAAAATGCTTCTTCTTTTTCAGTGCTTTTCTGAAAAAAAGCGTCCTCTGTATCACTCTCCCTCAAAATTCCACTACTTCCTCTTCTCTCTAGGCTTTGGGCCTAAGGCTGGTTACCACCTCACTAATACTAGTTCTGAATTCTTGTACTAGCTCTCATTTTGATGCTACACCTCACCCTCCCAGTGTAACTGATCCTTTTGTAAAAGAAACACTTCTGAAATTACCCTATTTTAAGCATGCGATTGTTTCCTATTGGGATTTTTAACTAATATTATTAATATCCACTACACTGCCTATGTAGAAAAGCTGATCTTAGTTCACTCTCAGTGATTTGATGACTTGCCAATCCAATTAGGAAGTATGGTCTGTCAACTGTATTAGTCAGACTGTATGCATGTCTTGTTTTATAAAACTTTGACAAAACTCTTCACACAGAGGTATTTTGTTTTGCTTTTTTGTTTTTTTTTCACAGAGTTTTAATTTCTTTTACAAGATATCTTCATGTCATTAGGTGTTGTAACAGTGCAGCAAAGGCAGAGTTGATATTATGGATATTGAGAGGTAGCATACCTTCAGAAGGATGTTATGCTTGACCAGAACAGCAGCAGACCAATGCATAGTTGAACGACAGCTCTTTAAGAAACATGATTGTTTTTACTTAAAATAACATGACAAAAGGAATGAACTTTATGAAAAGTAATATTTGAGTTATATCGTTCAGATGTTTTTTCTTGAAAGGCCTCTACTTTTTTTACTCTATTTCTTTTCTTCATTAAGTATAGTTGATATACAATATTATATTGGCTTCAAGTATGCAACATAGTGATTCAACAGGTACATACATTATTAAATGCTCACCTCAATAAATGTAGTTACTGTCAACATAGAAAGATATTACAGTATTGTTGAATTGTTGACTATATTCTCTATGCTATACTTTCATCCCTGTGAATAATTTATATTATAATTGAAATTTTATGCCTCCTTATTGCCTTCACCCACCTATCCTAACCCCTCCCCCATGAAAAAAATAAATAACTAAATTTAAAAATGGTCAGAAGACCTGAACAGACTTTTTTCCAAAGAAATACAGATGGCCAACAGTCACATGAAAAGATGCTCCACATCACTAATCACCAGGGAAATGCAAACCAAAACCACAATGTGGTATCACCTCACACCAGTCAGAATGGCTGCTATCCAAAAGAGAAAATTCTAAAAATCCTCTACTTTAAGGAAGTTGATGAATCAGTTGATCATTTTGAATTTTTTTTTCTATTGAATATTTTTTTTCTATTTTATGTGGGGAAAGGTTCCCTATATTCTTTTTTATTTCATTCATAAGAGTGCTTTATTGTGAAAACTAGCTGTGTGAAAGTTTAAGTTGCTGTGTGAAAAAAAAAAAACACTTCATTGTTGAACAAACAGGGCAGCCAAGATTTTTGTTACCCAGTAACGTGTAAAGAGTAATAAGGAGAAACTAATAAGTTACAAAATAACTGTTTTGCATTTTATCTTTTTTTTTATTTCTGATGCTCATAGTTTAATAGCTACTAATTAACAGCTAATGGCCAAACAGTAGGCAGCAGAGCAGGAGAAAAAGTAGGAATGGTCCACAAAAGCATGACCAGCATTATGAGATCCTTTATTCATCCAACATTATTCAGCATTCCAGTATAAGATAGTGAGGTAGAATTAGTAAAGAACATATAGGTAACTTAGAAACACTGCATCTCAAAGAACTTTAAACTACTAAGAAGATTAAATATATGTGCAAAGATACCATAATTAATAGGCAGTAGTTCCATGAAGGAAGCACAAATTGCAAATTCCAGTAGAAAATGAGATGATTTACAGCTAGGATTGACAGAGAAAGTAAGGGGGGAACACAGTAAGCCATGATTTCTGCTCTGAAAAGAGAACAGGTCTAATGGAAGAAATAAGCATGTTCAAACATTCATCTTTGTGATTGTGAAAAATGTGATCTGAAGCTAGGAGTGGGCTGAGAATGAGAGCATCAGTCCACAAGGACAGAAGAGCTACTGTCAAGGTCATTACATGTTCTCAGCTTCAGGGTCACCTCTTTGCAAAACCAGTAGTAGTAGTAAACTCAGCATGGAGGAAATCATGATTCATTAAGTAAAATTAAACACTAATAAAGACATTAATAAAGGCATCAGCCTTCATAAAGCAAAGTCTTAAAATTTCTTTTAAAATGCAGCAAAGTTCCAGAAAATGAGCTGAACTCAAAGATGCTGCTTCAAAGGCACAAAGCCTCTACGGTGTTTTAAGAGCAAGAAATATTAAAAAAATAATTATCCCACATCTACAGCAGAGTAATTGCTTTCACATTAAAAAAAGAGATAAGCACCCAAGTTTTATAATATAAAAAGTGTTATGCATTTGTATTAGCTAATGTTCTTAAAGGATTTTTGCTACACAATTGGCATTGTGTGCTGTAACTCAGTGTCATGACACTGTGCTCTTACATGAAAACAATGGTTGTTTCCTAAGTGACATGGACAGAAAAAGTGAAGATAATGGTATTGTGTTTTGTGGTTGTTTTATATTCATAGTATGTGATTACTATATTTTCTTCCTTTTAAGTGAGATAGTTAATGCTTTAACTTAAGAGAATTTTATTGGTCTGGTCATCACAAGCGACCAGTAAGCCTTTTTATCTGAATAAAAAAATGTTCTGCAATCTGTGAAGAACAGCTCCCATTTTTGTTAATTATTGATTCATTTATTCCCTCATCTAAATAGGTATCATTGAGTGCTTATAATTGGCAAAATACCATAACTGTTGAAAAGAAGGTAAGATGCATCAGTGTGGTTTCTAGCTTCAAGAATGTTTAGCAATTTACACACATGAATACCATTAACAAATATAAATAATCATGATGTAAAATAAGATAAATTATAACATCCTCAACAGCAGTAAAAATGAAGTGTTACGGGATTTCAGAGTACTGATATACTCTTCTTAGGAGTACTCTACATCTGCTTTCTCTCCTTTGTGCATACTATACTCATTTGTTTTCTGTTCTCTGCATATTCAGTGTAACCTCAATATTTGGTACCAAATTTAACAGTCCATTTGAGGTAATTTAGTATCATCTCATCTTTGTTGCTAATCATGCTATATTGCTGACCTATATATTATATTCACTCAATAAATTCAACAAATTTTTACTGAATGTCTAGTATGAAGAATTTTTCTAGGAAATCATGACAGAGCAGTAAAAACACAAATATCCCTCTCTCTTGGAATGTATATTCTAGTTGAGGAAATAATAAATTATATATATATATACACATCTTTATTCACACAAGTTCAGGTGGAAAGGTTGGTATGAAAAATTAAAAAATGAAGCAGTATAAGTGGGGTAGAGATGTTGAAAGTAGAGTGACGTTTTAAATTGAAAGGTCAGGAAAAGAGCTTTCTGAGAAGATGACTTTTGAACAGAGACCTGAAAGATGATGAAAGGGAGCAAATGATGTGGATATCCGGGGGAAGTGGAGTGTGCAATTCTGGTGATAGTATTAGTACTTGGAATTCTGTCTTCACAGGACCACATTAATACGTGATTTCCATTGACTGCCTTCTTATCTTTGTGAGTCCCTTTATTATCTGGCTTGTACCTGTAGTTACTTATACCTTCAGGCCTTGCCTCATTTTTGCAAATTTGTTTTGTAAATTGAAGTCCTTTATTTGAACTTCAGCCCAAGGATTGAAGCCCAGTCATCCATTTCCAAACATTATAGAGGCAGCCTTTCTGGCTTTTTCATTGTGTGTAGAAATCCTCTCATTAGATTTAAGAAGAGAGTTAGTACACCTGCCAGTTACTTAAGTTTAATATCTTTACTATCAACAATGTATGCAGATCATTGCTTTTATCTACTACCATAATTTGAGTAAATTATTCTCACTATATTAAACTGTTCAAAATAGATTATTCTCCTTTTCCACAGTAGCACAGTTTTAGCTGGGTCTATGCCTTCCTCCCCCATAGGACTACATTTCCCAGCTTTCCTTGCAGTTGTATAGACGGCCAATGGGATGTGAGTGGAAGTATGGGCAATTTAAAAGTCAGGTTCAGCTTGAAGACAAGCTATTTGCCTTGGACTAACAGTACCCATCTTTCAGTGAGCTGAAATATTGATGTGGCTCCAACCCAGTTTTGACCATGTAGATTAAGGAAACACACTGTAGGTTTACAAGTGTAAGTCTGGGGAGAGGAAATCCTGGGGCAAAATACCTCTAAAACTGAAATCAGTCAAAGAGAGAAATAAAGTTTAAAACCCATTTATTGCTTACAAACTGCAGTCCAGGGCTGTTTCTTTCCTGCCAGGGCAGAAGCAAGCAAGGACCTCCCCCTAATCTCTCAGGTTCAGATAAGCCCTCAGTTGCCCATTTAATTACCCATTGATATAAAGATGAACTACCTTTCTCCACCCCTGAGGAATGCCTGTTGATATGCAGGTGCACTAAAGCCAGGTGAGATATTCTGGAAATATTACAATTTTACCCACAATGAGCAAAGAGATAGAAGGAACCTGGTTCCACTGGAGTGCAGAGTTGCCTGGATGTACTGCTGTATGTGAAAAAAATCCACCTCTGTCTTGTTTGAAGCCAATCCCATTTGGGTTGTCATTGTTCCAGTAGGTTAAACTTCAGTGTAACAATTATACATGCCTCTCAACATTGGTTTTCACATCCTTCCCTGCCTGCTAGAACTCCTTTTAATATAACTGACAAGTGGGATGGCAGATAGGCTAAAATGGCATGGATGCAGTCTTCTTATATAATGAGCTATATAATGAGCAGTTTTTTGGTTTGTTTGTTTGTTTTTGAATAAGTGATTTTCAATTTGTGGTATGCCTTTGGTCAATTTTAAGACTGCTAAAATGTTTTGCTTTTTTTGTTGTCAATTTTGTTCAGTTTTATCATTTCTTATTTTGGGGTGGGAGGTAATTTGCTGAACTATGCATTTTGCCATTTGTGAAGTTCCAAATCCTTCTTTTTTTTTCTTTCTCTTTTTTTTTCAGGAGGGGTAGAGAAATTTAGATCATAAGATTAAGATTTTATGGCAGAAGTATCATTTAGCTTACCATGCATGGTACATAGTATATGAAATTAATTTATCACATAAATTCAGAAGGAGAGAAGAGTATCAGGAAAGTGCATTATTGGTAAGGAATATTCAGTAGTTTAGTTTGTCTGGAACATTACCTATTTTAAGGAGCAAATAAGATTGGCATGGTAGACTAAAATGAACTATTAATAGTTTTGAATATCAAACTACAGTTTCTCAATATAATATCTTAGGAAGTGTCAAAGACTGAAAAGGTTTGTATGGTAGAATTACATGATATGTCATATTTATATCTAGCTTGATAGATAGTGACAGATTAGAGGCCAAGAAACTGAAATCAGTTGGGAATCTGTTGAAATAGTCCAGTTAGGAGGTAAAAGATCTCAGTGTAGCACAGCTGTAGTGGAAGGGGAAAAAGTAAGTTATTATGAAGCTATGCTGCAGAAGCATTTGACATATTATAATTCTTCAGCCAGAAAAAGAGAAAATCAAAGAAGACTCTAAGCTTTTAGCCTTTAAAACTAGAAAAATATGCAATTAACATAAATAAGAAGAAAAGAACATATATACAGTAAATAAGTATAAATTGTAGCCAACATTTATTGAATTTTTACTGTGATCAGGTATAGTTATGTGAGTTTTATATAAATTATTTAGTTATTCCTTACACATACCTTTGCATATATTAGGAAACTAAGGTGAGGTTAATCAACTTGATCAAAATTAAACAGCTAATAAGTGTCAGACTTGGAATTTGATCACCTGTCTGAAGGTAGGTATCAGGATACGACTGGAAAAGTGGAACTGGAGCTTTGTAGAGGAAGGATGGGGTGATGGTTTAAGATCACATTGTCTGGAAATGAAAGTTAAAATTGATATTGGATGAGATTGCCAAAAATGAATATAGAGAAGGAAAGAAACCCATTGAGATATCATTTCAAATACTTATATTTTGTGAGCAGGGAAACAAAGAACAAATTTGGCACTGAAAGAGGCACCAGTGGAGATTTTTATCTTTAAAAGTACTGATTAAATTATGGAGAAAAGTTTCCTTATAGTGTTAATGGTGTTAGTGGAAAACCAGTGTAAGGAGTGAGTGGATGGAGAGGACCGAATACCTCTAGTAGAATCTTTCATCAAAGTTTGGTGATGAAGTTGTGTGTCCAAGAATAACTACTTTAGTAAAATATTGAACAGTTGGGGATATTTTTTAACTGAGTCAAAAAAAATCCAGAGTGGGAAGAGAGAAAGAGAGATTTATGATAGCGGTTTGATTTAGAAAGTTGTTAAAGAGGGAGATTTGGTAAATATTGAACTAAAGAGCTACCAGAATAAACATGTTTATTGATACAGAGAAGGAAAATTGAGGAGATTAATGGGAAGTCGTTATAGTCATCTTAATAATAACTAAGGCAATGGGAAGTGCTGTGAAGAGTGGAAAAGGTTTGCAGAATCTGTGGGGTGAGTCAGGGATGGCTGAAAATATTTCTGAGTCATAGTAAGAACCAACCTGAGATTCATAGCAAGATTGTAAGAGATTACATAAAACTATTTTCATGATGTTCTCAACAATATTAGGAGTCCAAACATAACAAAGGTCACAATTTTAAGTATAAGTAATACTTCTATGTCATGGTTAGATATTATTTTTGGAACTTTCTTACAATTATAGGAAGTCTTGTGAATGAATGGAAATTAGAAAAGGAAAATAATTTCTCTTGGAATGGCTTGCTATTTCCACATTCACTGTATTTCTGTTAAGTCCATATGCAAATATTTGAGGAGATTTGATGGTATTTCTGTTAAAGAGTAATAATGGGAAGACAAGTAAAGGGTTTAAATTTCTTTTCTATTACTGATTTTAAAAAACAGTAATTCTGTTTTTCCCTTGGTATTTTTCCAGAGCTAATTTGTTTTTGGTGAACACCAATCTCTGTAAAAAGAGATTTCCTAAGGACATTTAAGAGGCTTCATTTATCCTATGATAATTTGTAGACTATATTACTTAGCTCTTAGTTCTGGGACAATCACCATCATCTAAAGTGTTAAAGGAAAACTGCATCAAATTTGAAGTCTTAAGCATTAGTTTTGTTCCTGGCTCTGGCTCTTCAGAAATTTCTCTGAGTAAATATTCTTGAATTGTAAATGGGGATAAAAAAACCTAAATGACTTTGCAGGTTTATTCTGAGATTTCAGTAGGTGATTGATTGGAAAGTCTATATGACCTATTAAGTGATGACATTTATTTTTAAGTTCCATGTTCATCAGCATGCAGGCCCATGCTAGCCTGGAACTGAAGCTTCGTTTCTTCCAAAAAGCTTTTATTAGTTTGAATAAATAAAGTTCAGCACCACTGGGAGCTTTTGAAGAAGAAAAATTTGTTGTCTGAATTAATATTTAAAGAAACTTTAAAGTGATCAGTGAGAAACTAATAAAATTCTGAAGATTTCAGGCTGATTGTTTCAAAAGAAAATTACTTACCTATATTAAAGAAACTTTAATTTGTTGAGCATGCATTAGTTGATGTACATCAAGGCAATATGTTTAATTGTTATTATATTAAATAAAATACTTTGTCATCATTATATGATTAGAAAGTGCTATAGTGGACTAGATAATAAAAGAAATTCTTTCAACTTACATGAAACATATTTGTACTACTTACTTAGTTACTGACTTAAGAAAACTGTATGTAAACATGGAGACTAAAGTCCTGGGAAACAAAGATCTCCATCTGTGATCATCTCTGGTCTTGAGGGGATTTTATTCCAGTGGAATATGGTATGTACTTTCTAGTAGTCAGAGATAGCTGTGGCATATGTTCACTCCAAAATAGCTTGCAGAAGAACTTGATTCTGCTCATGTAAGCAAGAATTTTTTTCTTCTGCTATGATTATCCTGGAGTGATTACCATAATAAACACCATGGCACCACTAACACTCACATAGTCATATTCTTTCTGTTTATGTGAAAGACGGCACCATTGAATTGAAACTCAATTTTTTCCATGATTGCATTATTCAAAAATACTTTATCTATGAACATGGCTGAAATTTTATACCATGAGCTTGGAAGATTATAATTTTTGCTTATTGTTTCAAAACAAGCTGTATAAAAGCATAAGGGAGAATAAACATTTAATAAAGAAAGATTTGATCAGAGTTTTATAATGTAATGTTTCCACATATTTTGATCATCATTTTTATTATATTTTGTTTGTTTGGACCTAAAGCCCCCACAAAATCCCACTATATATGAAATTTCACCAACATATTTTAACAATAGAGTTTTAAAAGTTTAGTCTTTAAGAGTAAGTTTTTAATAAAATAATTAAGAAAAAAATCACAAAAGCAAATGTCAAATAATAGATATTCAATAACCAATTGCTATGAAAGATCATCTGTCATCATATTTTTGACTTGAACTACTGAAAATAAATAAACCCATGTACAAATGACTAAAAGTAATAATATTAATTTTATTCTCTCAGAGATAACAAGGCAACAATTTAGAGCTTTAAAGCTTCTCCTAAAGTGGCTTACTGTCTGTGGAGAAGAAAACGAATATTCACCCAACTACATAAGCTTTTCCAAGATGCATGACTCCTAGATTGCTTTTAAGTTGACTTTCATGTCCAGAGATTGAGTCAATCTATAATCCCTTCTTTTAGCACACAAAGGGAAAACATACCCATTAAAGTTACTTCTTAAATCTTGGCATTATTGATTGTGGTTTCTGAGCTTCAGGATGTATTTTAACTTTTCTTTTCTAGCTAAAATTTAACATGGTAACAGCGATAGCAGGTGAATCAGCAGAATTATCACAATAACTACTATTAAATAATAAAGTAAATAAAGGTCTATTATGTACCAGGTCCTCTTCAATATATTCTTCATACATACTAACTAATCTAATCCTGATAGTCCCATATGGTAGTAGTATAATTACCCAACTTTAACACAGGAAACTTCAGGCATACAGAGGTGTAGTAAAGTGACAAAATGCATAACATAAGATAGGATTTGAACTCAGGCAATCTGACCACAGAGCCCCGTCATAACAACATGCTATAAATGACCTTGCATAGCTTTATTACCTAGTTTTAATTCATATCATTAATAACTATTAATCCATGTTGTTTTGGGAAGAGTAATGTAAGATCTGTTATGATTGGTGACTATGAGTGATTGTGGTTAGCATATGGTTTCTTTGAATTTTATGACAACCAAGCATTTCTTAAATGCTGAAGCTCATATTGAATTTCTTTCCAAAATATTTTTAAGGAATTTTTTTTTGATCATCTGTCAGAAAGTCATATGGAATCACAATTCATTTAAACTTTCCTACCAGTTTCTTTTGGTAAATTTGAGTGCATAAGGAAAACAAAAAGATGAAAATATACCAATACTCAAGAGAATGAAAAACAAATCACAGATTGGGAGAAAATGTTTGTAAAAGACATATCTGGTAAAGGACTGCTGTCCAAAACAAAAAACTCTTAAAACTCAACTATAAGAAAACAACCTGATTAAAAAATAAGACTTAACTATCCACCTAAACTACCATCTCACCAAAGAAGATATTCAGATGGAAAATAAGCAATGAAAAGATGCTCTACATAATATACAATCAGGGATATGCTAATTAAAACAACAATGAAATACTACTTCTTACCTATTAGAATGGCCAAAATCTGGAACACTGACAACAGCAAATGCTAGCAAGGATTTGGAGCAGCAGGAACTCTGATTCACTGCTGGTGGGAATGCAAAGTGACACATCCACTTTGGAAGACAATTTGGTAGCTTCTTACAAAAAACTAAACATATTCTTACTTAGGACCCAGAAACCATGCACCTCATTATTTAACCAAAGGAGTTTTACATTTTTCCTATTAATCTTTCAATTTAATGGTTAATTTCTAATTTCATGATCTCTTAGAAATGATTGTCTAACAAGGTTGTGCTATCACAAAATCATAGAACTAGGGGGGTACTTAGAAATTATCTAGTTTAAATCATCAATTTTATGTTTGAGGAAAATATAGTCTAGAAGAATGTGTCACTGAAGATCATGTACTTAATTCAAGGCATAACCAGGGACTAGAATAAGGATCTTCAGATTATTGCCCCTGAGAGAGGAGTTTAAATTGTAACCAAGGAAATAGTGTTTCAGTTCATACTGAGAGATAGTAACTCAGAGTGGTTAAGAAAAAGTCTTTATGGAAAGAATGTCTGTGTGAAAAATCCCAACTTCGTCATTTACTAACTTTATGAAAGTGACAATATTTTTCATCTTTAAAATGGAAATAATATTACTTACTAGAATTCTGTTATGAGGATAAAGTAGGGTAGTAAATATAAAGTATTTACAACAATGCCTGGCAAAAATCAGTTTTCTTTTCCAATGTAACATTTATTGGAGAAACTTTGGTAAAATACAGAATAATCAGGAATAAAATGAGTCACTGATAATCCTAATACCTAGAGCTATTAGCTGTATACTGAAGATTTCTTCATTTTAACATTCTATTACATTTACACTTTATTTATTTATTTACTTATATTTTTAAGTCTACTTTGCACAATTATGCTTAGAAATCTCACTTCTAGCAACATGGAAGTCTAGATAACCTTAATGTCATTTTCTAAAAAATACCTAAAAATACTGTATAAAATGTAAGAAGAAAACAATACCATCTTTTTAATGCATAGATGAGTTTGCATGAAAATACAGAATTTGACTGAGTCCAATGACTAAGCCACAAGACAAATAAGAACAGTTCTTTAGTGCTGAGAATGCACTTGGCCTGGGGGCATCTGCAATCAGATCTTGACTGGCCTAGAGATTTGCGTTTGATAATCTGTAGCATGTGTATGGGTAAATTTGGGCTAAGCAGATTAGGAGTCTGTTCTCAGGTGGCATAAGCTTAAATGCACGAAAGACTATAATTAAGAGCAGCAGGCTCACAGAACCCAAGAATGGACTAACAGTTACCAAAGGGAAAGGGACTGGGGAGGACGGGTGGGAAGCCTACATTCCCTATAGTCATTTGATTCTCATAGAATGTTTTCATTGATTTAGAGTTAGGAAAGGCTCATGAAATATAATTAGTACTAAGGAACAGTAACACACTGTTATGTAATACTTATCTAGTGATATGTAGTATTTCTTGCAAACAAAATTATGTCAAGAGAACAGATAGTAATAAAATAAGGGGGAAGAAGGGGCATTCTGATGGACAGTGACTGTAAGGGGTATGTGGTGGGGACTTGATAATGGGGGGCATTTAGTAACTATAATGTTGTTCATGTAATTGTACATTACTGATACCAAAAAAACCCATAAATTATAAAACAAACACAAAAAACAAAGATGAAAGAGGAATAAAAAGGAAAGCTGTCTCAGCCTTATGGAGGTGGAGGGTGTAAAAATCTCTTTTGAAAATTCATGGTCATGAGAGACTGTCATGTAGAGGTGGAACATGAATTCATGCTGTTTGCATGGTACAGAGAAAAATAAGCCAAGATAAACGTAAGATGGACACAGGGTTAGTAGTGTTTCCAAGTGTTTTACAAAACAAAAACATAACACCCAATCTTTCTGCAATATTTTTAACCCATGCTTCTTTAGTGATTGTCACAGAGAGCAAGCAATATAAGCACCAACACAATTACAAATACATAAAGATACAAGGGACCATGGCAAAAGATAACAGATAAAAATTATGACAAAGCAAATAATAAAACAGACAGTCAAAATCATTTGAAAAAATAGACTCTCCAAAATGACAAGGCAGAATTAGGAGAAGAGAAAAACAAACAGAAAGCAAAACAGAAACACACACACAAACACACTCATGCACACACAAAGAGAACTTCTGGAAATAGGAAATATAATAATTTAGATCAAAACTCACTGGAAAGTTACAATAAGCACAACTAAAGAGAAATAGTGACTGGAGTACAGATCTAAAGTAGTTTTGCAGAAATCAGTCATAAAGAGACAAACACTTTAAAAATAAGATAGAGTTTAAGAGATGTGATATTATCAAGGATCTAAAAAGACACGTGCATAGAATGGGAGACAAGCAGTATTTTAAGAGTATAATGGAAATTAGCTTCTGGTAGCAGAGTAAATGAAGGAAGTTGAGGCTCCAATTTAGTAGTAGAGTTTGACTTACATTCTTCTGTTTTTACCCTAACTCCCTCTGTTTTTACCCACTTGTTCCTGGTGTGCTGATAAATGTTTAAAAATTGGTTCTGTAAATGAAAAAACGTGTATATGTTTAGTGTATGTGTATGTAGATATATGTTATAAATTTTGTTAACACAAGTGTTATGTAGCATACAATTTACAAATATTATTCTTATTATTACTTTAGCCTACATTCCCTATAGTCATTTGATTCTCATAGAATGTTTTCATTGATTTAGAGTTAGGAAAGGCTCATGAAATATAATTAGTACTAAGGAACAGTAACACACTGTTATGTAATACTTATCTAGTGATATGTAGTATTTCTTGCAAACAAAATTATGTCAATAGAACAGATAGTAATAAAATAATTGAGAACATAAGAGTTTTGAACTTATTTGTCTTCATTATAATTTATGTAATTGAAGGTTTGTATCATTCAATTTTTAATAATGGCTGTGTAACAACAGCCACTTACCAAATCCCTGAAAATACAACAGTTGGCTCTTATTAAGCAGTGGGAGTAGATCGCCAAGTTCCAAGTTCCTACTGGTGTCCATGATTACTGGAAAGCTCCCATTTATTTTCGCCAAATAGAATTCTCCTATGAAAGATGGGAGGGTGAGGAAATGCTAATTATGCAAGATTAAGAAGGAGATTGGAAATTTCCCACTACTCCGTTCACTATATTCTAGCAAATTTCTTTGTTTTCATGTGTCCCTCATCCATAACTGTCATGGTATTCATGCCTCTAAGCAAGGAATTTTAGGAGTTCTCTGAAGGCAAATTGAATTTCTTACCATTTCTCTCTTTGAACTCATTTAAGAAGAGATTGCTTCTATGTTAAGTCAGTTACTACTATTCCATCTTCTCAAATCACTTGAAGTTTTGTGTTCTTTTTAAATAATTTCCTTTTCACTCTTGCTTTGTTACAATTTTTTGTATTTTTATGCCATTAATTGTGGGGTAGAAAGTGGCTATTGGAGAAATAAATGAAATAAATCTATAGTTTTGGTCCTTCTGTATTTCATCAGAAATACTGTTGATATTTCTTAAACATTTCTCATAATCCAAGTGCTCATGAAATATAATTAGTACTGAGGAAATTATATAAAATATGGACTAGGACATATTCTACAATGCTTTTGTGTATGTTAATCTGTATGAAATTAAACAGTAGAAAAAATTATTTGTTGTTTTTAACATGTATTCTATGAACCCATTTAACTTTTTGGTTCTCTTAGTTATGTTAATAAAAAAGTCAGTCCCATATCCTCAGATGCACAAAATGTATAGGCTACAGAGTCTGAGAATCTTCATAAAATCTAATCCCCAGGGATGTTAATAAATATTACTGTGATATCAAGTGTTCCATCTTAATATGTTCACTACATAAGATCATTTCAAACCTTCTTAGTACATCTGTCATCTGTACATTGCTGTAAATCATTTTTATTAAACTACTTCAAAATGTTTCTCATGTAACACCTTAGGTATTTAATTAAGCCCTGGGATTTTCAGAAAGCTGTTGAAAGTGAAGAGGAAAAAGGTGGAAAATGGAATTGAATATAACATGCCTTTTGCTGTGAGGCACAATTTCATTCCTTCAAATAGCCAGAATGCCTGTTATAGATTTATAATGATATATAAAGAAGGTGATAAATAGAAAAGGGTGATTGCCTAGTAGTGTGTATTTGGAGAAATATGTTCTTGAAATTTAAAAATTAGATTTTTTTGCAATTTAAATCAATGAGTACTAGGTAACTAAAATAACTGAAGAGCACATTTTTAAAAATGCATTTTCAATATTTTTTTCTTTATTTGGAAGAACATAGAGGGTAAATAACAGTGTACTTGTTTATTCACAATAGCACAGTGAAAGTAATTATATCATTCTTCACTTCAGCATTTCCTAAATTTAAATGTAATTTTTTTTGGAAATCTATTTGGATAGTAGTGTTAGAATTATTCCCAAGATCAGCTGATTACAACTTTGTAGTAAAATGGTGTTTCATTGGTGGTTTAAAACATTTCCAAACTTGTAATATTGTCCAAATTCACATTATAAATCTTGAGTCTAGACATCTGTCATTTTCAAGAATAAGCTATAAGGAAATCAGTTAAATAGTACTTAGCCATTTTTCTACTGCTCTGTTTATATGTGTTTAGAGTTAATAAAAATTTTTAAAAATGGCTACCCTAACTGGACAGGTACAAACGAGAGAATGAAACTGGATTACTGTCTCACTCAATACATAAAAGTAAACTCAAAATGGATCAAAGATCTAAATGTAACACATGAAACCATAAAACTCTTAGAAGAAAACAAACAAAAATCTCTTGAACATAACATGAGCAATTTTTTTCTGGTTACATCTCCTCAGGGAAGGGAAACAAAATATAAAATGAACAAGTGAGGCTATACCAAACTAAAAAGATTCTGTACAGTGAAGAGCACATCAACAAAACAAGAAGACAACCTATAGTATGAGGGAATAAATTCATAAATAATTTACCCAGGAAGGGGCTAACATCCAAAATACATAAAGAACTCATACACCTCAACATCAGAAATGGCCAATTAAAAAATAGGCAGAGAAATGTTTCCAAAGGAGAAATACAGAAGGCCAACAGGCACATGAAAAGAGGCTCCACATTGCTAATCACCAGGGAAATGCAAATCAAAACCACAGTGAGATATCACCTCACACCAGTCAGAATAAACACTATCCAAAAGACAAGAAAAAAATATAACAAGTGTTAGTGAGGATGTGGACGGAAGGGAACCCTCCTACACTGTTTGTGGGAAAGTAAATTGGTGTAACCACTGTGGAAAGCAGTATGGAGATTCCTCAAAAAACTAAAATAAAAATGTCATATGACCCAGTAATTGCACTTCTTTGAATTTACCCCCAAAAAACAAAATCCCTGATTTGAAAAGAGGTATGCTCTCCTATGTTTTGCAGCATTATTCACAATAGCCAAGATATGGAAGCAACATAAGTGTCCATTAGTAGATAAATGGATTAAAAAGAGGTGGTGTGTGTATATATACACAATGGAATATTTGTGACAACATGATGGTCAAACCTGGAGGATATTATGCTGAGTGAAATAAGCCAGACAAAGACAAATACCATATGATTTCACTTATTTGTGGCATCTACAAACAAAGCAAAACAGTATGAACAAAAGCAGTAGACTCACAGACACTGAGAAGTGACTGGTGGTTACTACTGGGGAGGGATTGAAATGAGTGGGTGGAGAGGGTGGGGGAGATAAAGGGGCACAAAATTTGTCAATCATAATATAAGTTGGTCACGGAGATGTTAGAACAGCATGGAGAATATAGCCAATGATTCTGTAACATCTTCCTATGTTGACAGATAGTAACTGTACTAGTTAGGGTGTGGATTTAGTAATGTGTTAAACCATTGTGTTGTATACTTAAAACTAATGTAAGATTGTATGTCAATGATACTTCAATAAAAAAAGAAGAAAAAATGAGGTTGATTGAAAAATGAAATTTAATACTTCGGATATCAGCAGCTACCAATGTAAAGATAATACAAGTCAGTAAGTATATCAGCCAATGTTTTAAATTTCCACTATCTGAAAAATACTCAAATAGAAATAATGATCCTTATCTTTCTACAAAAAAATGGCTACTCTGATGTTTGCATAGTTGATCTTTCCATCCTTATGCTTCATCCCATCTCTGAGTTCTTTGTTGCATGTATTACAAGTGATTTAGAGTTCTAGAATCATCATTTTATACCTCAGTATTTTTTTTCACTTGCAAGTGGACTTCTTTCTACAAGAACAGCTCTCTCTCTTTTCTGCCCACTAAAACCTCACTCTTCAATTATTTCTCAAGTGCCTTTTTCATTAGGATCCTTTCCCACATACCAAGACTTTTCTTAACCCGATATGTTTTTCTGTGTATTTCTCTTTTTGGTTCTTCACTGCATCCTATGCTAATGCTGGACCTGCTACCTTGTTTGGTATGATCAGTTCTTTACCTATTAAACCCTAAATTCCTTCAGAGCGTGCATTGTGTTTTATCTTTATTTTTGACAAAAAAAAAAGATATTTATAATCTTTAAATGTTAATAGGCAGTTTATGCTAACAAGGTATTCTGATTGAATTGGTCATTGATAGAAGAGTACAGTGGGAAGAAAACACATTACAGAGCCTAGAAAAATATGTAAACTATACTATACAAGTTTCCTAAATTAGACTTTTAGCTGTAATCCAATTGGAGACAACATCTATGTGGGAAATTCAGTGCATTGTAATTGAACTGAAGTAAGTAGCAAAGTTCATATCCGAAGGGGATATCATATTCCAGGAAGGAAATACCTCCCTCTTTTATATAGTGAGTAATAATGGGATAAAGCAAGCAGAGATCTTTTTCTCTGTCCTGTTCACTCTTTTTCCTATCTCTTCTTCTGTCTTTCTGAACTAATGAATTCTGTAATGTTTTCTAAAGTCCACAATTTGAAGTATCCGTATAAAGGCTCTAGAACTCAATGTAATAAGACTATGTTTTAGATAACAAAACAATATTCCAAAAAGTATGGAACTCATAACAAGGTCAGTGCAATGCTGGAGGGAAGAGTAGAAAGTAACTCAAAGTTGGGATGATTAGTGGTTAGACCTTAATATAGCATGTGATATAATGCAAAGGCCCAGGACTTAGTGTTTGTTTACTGAGATCTAGAATTATTCTGTTGTCAAAACTTAAATGAGCCACTTTATTAGATATGTCATTTTACTTATAAATAAGATGTTGAGCTTAAATTAATTTGAATTATTTTTTACCATAAACTGTGATTGTGACGACAGAAGTGTCATTTGTACTTTAGTCTTCCGCATTTTTGTTCTAAGTAGAGCTTTTATTGAATTTGAGTTGTGACTGAAAGGATTTTTTTTAATGTTAAGTAAGTAACTTTACTGTCTATATACCTATCTTCACCTCTGCATAATAAGATAAATAATGAATAGATTTTGAGAATATTGTGAAATATGATTTTAAGTCCAAAAATCCATTGACCAATTAGGATATGTGCATTTCATCTTGCAAAAGATAATGTTAAAAACACACCTTCCTAAATGAATGTTTTGGTAGCTTTTCAACAGTATTAGGTATGCTTGATTTTGTGTTCAATTATTTTCTGCCCAAGGAAACACTTCATATTGCTCTGATTATCCACAAATAATACATTTTGACTTTTAAAAGGCTAAAGAGTAACCAGGTTTTAAAAATCGTTAGAGATAATGAATGCTTTGTTCAATGCAAGATTTACTTCCTCGATGTTCAGAATTTCAAGTATTTTTCATGTGTTTACTGGTGGAGAGGTCATTGAAGTTTAAAGATTTTTCACTTTAAAATCTAAACAGGGCCTTAAAATTTTCACCTTTTAGCATCCTCGCTCCTTCAATTAGCTGTTATTAGAATTAGACTATTACCACATACAATTAGAGAATACTTTCCTAAATAGTTCTTAAATAAAGAACCAGTTTGCCTATTTCTTTTCCCATTGAAAAGTTTAAAATTTTGCATTTTGGCTTTTTCCTTCACCATTTTTGTCTTACAAATTCAAAAATCATGATTGCAACTTACTCACTGAAAATAATTAACACACCCACTAAGATTTGGTTAACTAACAGTTTTCCCAATGTTCCTGGCATAGCAAAATGATTTTGAATTTCAGTTTAATTCATCCCCTAGTCTCTGCTGCAAAGTAAAATCGTGTACTGCCAACATACAATAGGAAGAATAAATAGTAACTGAGGACATCTGAATTGAGAGAAATGAAACACTAAACTCATATATAAGCTAAACCATTTCAAACTTTTCCTTTTAGTGGCTGTATGAAGTTTGGAAAATTGGACTGCCTCTAAAACATCAGGTGGTGCATGTTAGAACTCCTGGGAGAAATAGCAAAAAGAGCAGTAAAAGGCAGACAGTTTTTCATTTTGTATTAGGTATCAACAAATTTTGTGTTAAATTACATATAATGAATTCCTAATTCTAACTGTCTGGTTTATTTCTTTGTACCTTCTGTCTCTCTTCTGTTTGCCACTGTTCTTGAGCCCATCATTATTTATGATATGGTAGAGAGAAAAAAAGACAGATTAAAGTATTTTGTGACCCAGAAAAATCATTCAGTTATCAATGGTAAAGCCTGTATTAATGTATAAACTTGATGTGTGAGGAAAGCAAATAATGATTTTTGGTGTAGCATATTTTCTGATGTATTTACATTTTAAATATATATGTGTGTGTATATGTATGTATGTATGTGTGTGTATATATATATTATATAAAATCAGTATATATTGATTAGGATCATTATATATCAGTGAATATATACATATCAGCATATATGTCAGAATCTCTATCGATTAAATTTTAGGGCATAATAACCATATTTATTAAAGGTATTCTGGGTAACACAAAGATTATCAAAATATTTTGTATAGCAAACTGTATTCTACTAATTTCTTTTTCTGATGCTGTGGATATTGGCATTATATGAGTTCACCACAAAGATGACTTTCACAAAAGATGAAATTTGGTGAACTGGAACACATAAGCACAAATTTACTTCTCATTTCTGCTTTTACCACCATCTACAGTATTATAAAAGGACAAAAGAGTCTTATGTTTTATTCATTCACTACAAATTTTTTAATTTGCATTTTTAATGTTTTCCAAGGTGAGGGATAACAGAATCGTAGCAGAGCTGAACATTGTAACTTTATTGTTCCTAGGGCACTCTTAAAAATCCCAAAGACCTATCTGTCACAAATACTGCATTTGCTTAACACTGCAGGTTATTAGCACGTGTGCCCTTTCGTACTTCAAAAATCCATGTTTTATTCAAGTACAACAAAATGTCTCTTTATGATGCTATGAAGATAAGGAGGACAATTCACTAACAGAGAATAGATAGTAAACACACTTCAGGAAGAAATATACACAGGCAAATAACTAATACTGATTAACATTCTAAATAATTCTTTAGTAAACATCCTTTGTGGAGACATGAACACAGAAAATTAAGGTAATCAAATCAGTGTTTGGGGCACATGGATTCATGTATTTAAAGAAGGTGGTAGACTCTATGTGGCAGGGAAGTATCTCAGAGAAAAGTTAAAACAGAAAAGATACACTAACCAAAACATTTGTTGTTTATTCAGTCTTTCTGGACCATAATGAAACATCACAGATTGTATGTTTCAGTATAAACATCAAAAATGGAATTTGGATTCATATACATTCCTTGCTGAGAGAAAGAGGGAACGAAGAAGAGAGGATCAGAGGGAGAGGGGGAGACAGAGAGAGATAAGGGTAGATTTAAGTTGATTCGCTGGTTCACAAAATTGTTGGCAGCTGTGGTAAAGAAGTTATCCCCACACTGCATTGACAGAACTTCTCACTTCTGACCCACAGTCACAGTGCCAAGAGCTGCCAGGAATGCCAAGTGTGTGCTGATTTTGTGATGTAAAGAAATAGAGATCTGGGTGAGAATACTTAATTATTTTGAATACTATGCTTGCTTGGAATCTGAGCCAAAGTCTTCAGACATAAAAAGAAACAGTGGAAAAATCCTCAGGCATGAACAGACTTTGCATCTATTACCTGCAAGTAAGCAGGACATGTGAGGAAGCAGCACTTTGAGTTGATTTCAGGCCTTTGTTTTCTAATTATGATGGCTAAAGAAAGTAGCAACGTTTGCTTTCGTGTATCCTTGAGAGTCAAGATAAGTTCTCAGTTGCCCTCAGACCCTGAATGTTTTTAACTTGGATGTACTTGTTATATCTTCACCACTGAAGTTTTATCTATTATTTCTCCATGAAACTTAAGTATAAAAACATTTTGCTTGTTATTTCCCATGAGTTTCTGAGAGAGGATTTTAGGTGTTATTTAGAAAGGCTTTTTGCTATTTTGCTTAAGGAATTGGAGTTTGTGAGTTTGTTTTGTTTTTATTTTAACTGAATTAGGAGAGACTGTAGAATTTTTTAAAAATTCTTGTACAAGTTTACTATATACCTGTAGGAAAGAAAATTCTTGAAACAGTTTAAAATATTCTCACTTGTAAAAATCATACAAAAATATGCAATGTTTTGACTAATTTCTATTCCAGAACATTTCAAAATCTTCAAACAACTAACCCTTTTCAAAATGGTCTTGAATATATCAGTAATTTCAAGTACATTATGTTGATATCAATCTGTAGAAACTTTCTTTAGTAAACAGTTTTAATGTATTGCATCTGGTTCTATCATGTGAAGATCAGTTTATTAATACTACATCTGCATAAGAACTTTATGAATAATCATATTAGGGAAGTTGATGAGCACCTTCTTTTTTCTGAAAAAAAGAGTGTGCTAAAAATGAATTAGTGATTGGATGGTGAAAATTTGTGTCTGATTAATCATGAATTGGACATGCTGGGTGTCTTGCAGAGCATTTTTTCATACGCTGTACAAGTAATTGATTATAGGACCATTGAATATTGTAGGAACTATTTAAAATTAGTTTAGACCAGTTTTGAGTGGTGGAACCATAGAGTTTATGAGGCTGCTTCATCCTGCTTGAATTACTACTTCGTTGAAGATTATTAATCACCAGCTGCCGTTACGCTGTGGCAGGGCTCCAAGGCAGCACTCTGAGGACGTCTCTGTTCATCCCTCTGTCCCAGGATGACATAGTGTAGAAGCTTTTTGGCTTCTTTGCAAAAGAAAATAATTGCCTCTAAAATGTGTATGTTATCACCAAATTTAAACTTAGAGAATGTTCAGGAAAAAAAAAAAATCTCAAATATTTTATCCTGAACAACTAAGTTGTTACCCATGATACTATTTGGTAGGAGTCTCAAGGACTCAGGAAAAAGAAAAAAGTCCGAGGTTCTTTGCACTTCAAACCCCTTTGCATCCATCCGTCAACCAGTGATATATTTCACAGGGTCACATGGTGTTAGGGCATAGAATGGGAAGAGAAAGACTTTGGCCTCTGAATCCTGTACATTATTCAGTTGCACATTCTGGTGGTTTTCATGTCCTCAGACTTCAGCATGCTGTGAAATGGTGGCATGTCAAAGGTTGCATTATTGGATGATAATGCTGCTCTGTGAAGTGTGTAAGCTTAGCTTCTAGGGTCCCCTGCCAACACTGACAGATCCCAGGACAGGTGCAAATTTGACTTCACACATGACAATTGAACAAGCCAAGCCTGAATATTACCTGACTGTGCTTATGTGTTCACTTCTTTTGCTGTCCGCTTTCTTATCACTTACTGGCATTTTTTTGAGCGTGTTATTTTTAAGTGAAGGAAATTTGGAAAAGTTTATAAATTCGAGTTCAAAACTTCATAATTTCTCAATCGTCAAATGTGTGTTCTGAAAAATATTGTCATCATAATAACCAACTTAATATTTTCATTGTCATGACAATTAAATTCTATTATTTGAATTTCAGATATATTTACCCTTATATTAAATCCTATTTGTTTGAATTTCAATCTGAAATTCAAACAAATAGGATTAAATTGTCATGATACTGAAAATATTAAGTTGGTTATTATGATGATGTTATTTTTCAGAACACACATTTGATGATTGAGAAATTATGAAGTTTTGAACTTGAATACTGTTCAGCCATAAGAAAGAAACAAATCCTACCATTTGCAACAACATGGATGGAGCTAGAAGGTATTATGCTCAGTGAAATAAGTCAGGCAGAGAAAGACAAATACCAAATGATTTCCCTCATTTGTGGAGCATAACAACAAAGCAAAACTGAAGGAACAAAATAGCAGCAGACTCAGAGACTCCAAGAAGGGACTAGTGGTTACCAAAGGGAAGGGATGGGGGAGGATGTGTGGGGAGGGAGGGAGAAGGGGATTGTGGGGTATCATGATTGGTGCTCATGGTGTGTGTGGGGTCACGGAGAAGACAGTGTATCTCAGAGAAGACAAATAGGGACTCTGTGGCATCTTACTACACTGATGGACAGTGACTGCAATGGAGTATGGGGGGACTCAGTAATAAGGGTGAATCTAATAACCACATTGTTTTTCTTGTGAAACATTCATAAGAGTATATATCAATGATACCTTAATAAAAAAAGTACAGGGTCATTTTAAAATTCACATTCTTTAATAGTACGTAACTGAAATTATAATCTTTAGCTTTTTCCTCATTAATGTTTTTAAATTACTGAGTTTCAAAATTTTTTAAATTTATTATCAGAGAATATACAAACATCTCAAATAAAACCTTCATGTAGAGTTAATTTTTATTCTATATCCATTGCTTTTTCAGTAGACTTTACATTGCATTTTCATCTAAGAGTCATGTTGTGTCTGTATTAAAATGTTCAATCAGATTAAAAAGAAGGTGTGATAGGAAGAAGTTATAAGCAGAATACAGCTAAGTTAATTGAAGGTATGGTTTATTAGCTCAAAACAGAACAAATTCTATATTTGGTTTTAATGAAATGTAACACTTGGTCATTTACTCACTCGATAATGTTTTTCATTAATTTGTTGGAGTTATGTTGTGAATATGTTCACACGAGGACAAGGGACCACGTAACTTGTAGCTCAAAAATTTTTTGTGGAGATATGGGTTTAAGAGAATGTGAATTTCTATGACAGGGATGAATCAGTGGGATTTGTTGGATCTGTGGATTGATGTCTTTTGCCATGATTGAAAATTCCTTCAAGTCCTACCTGTGCCCCATTCTTGTTCTTTTCTACTTCTAGAACTTGGATTAGATACATGATATTGACATGCTCACTTAATCACATGTATCTCTTAACCTTTCATGTATTTTCCATCTCTTTGTCTTATTGTTTACTATCTCACAACACAAATTTCTTAGCTAAGTATAGTCTGCTCTTCACCCATCCATCAAGTGTATTTGAAATGTTATATTTTTATTTATAGCAGTTCTGTTTATTCTTTTGTATTGCTATGTGTCTTTAATTATGTTACCAAACCTTTCTGTGTTAAAATAAAAATATATGTTTTCTCATAATTTAATTTCTGAATTTTTCACATCATTACTGTTCTCTTTGCTTCAACTGGCTTTCACTCATGGTGTCTTATTTCCATATGTTTTTCATTACTTTTTAGAGTGTTAGCTGTTCCTTTTTTCTTTAACTCTTGCCTATGAAAATTCTTGACACTTGAGATACAGATGAAGCAAAACTTTGCTTTGTTTTGTCAGAGACCTGGAAGTTCTAATGAAAATTAATCTCTTTAAATTAAATCCTTACCTGGAGATTTTTTTTTCTGGAACCCAGTGAATAGAGAACCTAGACTCTTCTATAGCCATGTGAGTTCTGGTTTATGATTTTTGAATTCTTAGGAAAGATGTTTCTTTTCCTTTGCTTTGAATCTGTTTTAGAGGAGAAAGGATGGTAAATACATTTCTTGTCCACCCATACACTGAGGATTTAAACTGTGTGCCCCAGGATTACAGGTCCACAAGAACCAATACTGGTTCACTGGCTTAGCAAATGCCTTCAAGGTAAAAGCCAAAGTCATGACTTCATGTACCTCTGAACCCTCATCTTCAATAACCTTAGTGTTGCTGACTTTCTTGCCAGCTCATGTATATACACAAGATATAAGATATAGATGCTTTATCCAGTATATAATACATATACATAATATGTATATTTAAGTAGGACAATCATTCTGGACATCTAATCTGCCACATTGCAATGAATGAAAATCCAAGTGGATTGCTTCAGTGACTGAGAAAGGATCAAGGACACTGAATCCCATAGACCTTTATTTTTCTGATCATTTAACTTAATAGCTTCTTATTTGGAAGGGAATAAGTCCTGACTCCTGGCTTCTAGCTGAGACACCGGCTTTAATTCTTACATTATTAAAAGGAATGTTTAATGATGCTAGCTTAAATTATTTTCCTTCCTAGTATATGTTACAGTTGTTTCCAAGTTTACGAAGAGTCTATGTTTTCAAAAGAGATCAGTGACTGGCAATGTCATCATACTAATTACAGCTATGGTAATGGGGGGAATAGAGGTTGTTAGAAACATGTGAATGTAAATAGGAAATTTAGAAAACTCATAACAGACATCACTGTTCTTCATTTGAAGGTGTATTTCATAGCTCTTAGATTCTCAAAAGTGTTATTTTTTATTATGATCTCTTGACATGTATAACACACATAATGATTTATTGTAATACCTATTATCACATCATTTTAGACTCATTGAAGCTTGACTGATTTCATATCTATTTTTAACTTGTGAAAATTTTGTAGAATAGATGGATGATTTCTTTAAAAGAAATCTTTCAAATGTAATGCCTGGGACATTTGTTGCTCTTGCTCACATTTTAGCATTTACCATGCTGACTCAGTATAAAAGAAGAATCAGAGAACAACTTTGAGAACCAGGAGGCCTGAATTTGATGACTCTTCTTACTGCATACTTGCCATGTGACTTTGGATTTACAGTATCATTAGTACCTCAGTTCCCCTTCTGTAAAATGTGACTAATAGTAGTGCTTTTAAGGAATAAAAAAATTAATCTATGCAAATGATTAATAATACAGTATTTTATTATATAACAAATACATATAAATGATTTTGTTATACAATAAAATAATAACAGTAATTAATAGTTAAATGTAAGCTATTCTTCCAACACCTTTAATATTTTTGTTAACTGATTTCTCAGTGAATAACAAGGATCTTACAAGTGATCTAAATTCAAGAACATTAAACAAAGTAATTTTACAATGCTCATAAATAGGGAAATAAGAGTAAAAGATAATAAATTTGTTTGAAATATGCAATACAATGATAAACAGTACTCCTATAAAATAAGTGAAAATACATAATATATATAAGGAAACTTAGAAGCTATCTGAAAGGAATGTTTGTTATTGTTAAACCATCTTTTGGTCTCAGAGAAGTTGAATGTTTGCATTTGAAACATCCAAGATTCTTAAGAAATAGCAAATCTTCAGTATTTTATATTAGAGTTTTTAGTACTATTTGTTTAGTTTTCCTATGAATAAAATATTTATCTCAAAGTAATATCCTAATTTCCAAATATCTTTATCATTAGATTTAAGATTATCATAAACAGTCATATTTGATGACCATGAATAATTTATTTCACTTTCTCAGTCCAACTGACTTTTTATGGTTCCCTAATAGTATTTTGTGATTGTATTTTTAATATGTTAATCAGACAGTAATTCTTTCCTCTTAATTTTCTGTGAATCACTTAATTTTAGAATGTGTCAATAACTGGTGTTCTCTAGAGAAATTTTATGCACTTTAAAAGTGGAATCTATTTTCATTTCTATTGCCTTAACAAAATAGCATCTCTAAAGTATGTATTAGGGCTGTTACTACTTTTCAGAGAACACATTTAAGACTTTTTTTTAGTTAGTATAAAAACAAATAAAGATTAGTATAACTGATTTATTATTTCTGTGTGCTTCCTCAAAGTACTTTGATTGCTTTTCCAGCAATAGAAATGCTATACACCTAAAAATCAGAGATCTAGCTTCAAGTTCTGTTCTGCCACTTAAAATCTGAGAGATTTTGAATAAGCAATTTAATGTCTGTGAAGCTCTATTTTCTCCTATACAACATGGAAATAATCACTTACAGTTGTGATAATAACTTTCATATAAAGGTGTTATAAAACTAATTACATATGTAGAACCCCTGGAACAGTGTCTGGTAATTACTAGTTTTTATAATAATTATCTGTGTCTGGATTTGCTGATTAGTAATCATTAAAAGACATGTGTGTATGTGTGTCTGTAACCTTGCTGAATCCTGTGTTTCTAATATAAACATTTCAGCTGACATAAGATACAAAACATACAGTTTGTACAAATATCTGCCAATGGCATATGAAATATAAAATACATGTGTATTTAACTGTGTTAATTATGTCTAGCCCTCAACTAATTAGCTACTTTTAGAAAGTTTTCCTTTTAATAAAGTGTTACCCAAAGTGTACTATCAGAATACCAAGTCATATGTTGATTTTTTAAAAATTAAGGAGATAGCACACCAAAAATAAAAATAAAAAGTTGCATATGGTAAGCCACCTTAAGAAATTCAAGGTCTCTTGTAAAAGGTACTGAGAATTCCAGTTTTAAAGAAAACTCAACATTTTCTTCAAACACATGGCTACACAGTTTTCTTTTTAATTGAGTCATTTTTTTAAGATATGTTTATCAACATTCTGCTAAAGGCATTTTCCATTGAATAAACTTAACGAAATAGTGCTGTTTGATTACATGACCAATTACTATTAACCCATAGATCAAACTGTTCTGTGACACTAGAGATCTAGTTAGGAAGAAATTACATAGAGACCAAAGCCTCTGGTATGACTAAAGTAAAGGAATCTCTTCTTGGATTATAGAATGTATTAAAATAAATTCTGATATTTAGGTAATTAAATTTTACAGGGAGGCATATTTTAAAATGACAGCTAATGATAAAATATAGAAAGTGGAAGAATGAAGCATAAGTACCATATAGAGTAAAAAGAGTTAGGATTTAACTGCTCTCTTGGTGTCCTTATACGTAAAATGAGGGAATTAGACCATATGGCCACTGTAGATTCTTTCAAGCACTTAGAATTCTAATATAAAAGGTGAAAATGAAAGGTATTATCCCCAAATATTTTCCTCAAATATTTACATATTACATATTTTCCTATTTATGAATCATTTTAATAATGCTATTAAATTTGAGTTTAATATGTTACTAAATTACTGTCTCAGTTCCTAACATAAAGAATATATGTACCTAAGGAGAACAAAGAAAGGAGGAGAGGGGAAGAAAGGAAGAAGGAAAGATAGGAAAAAGGAAGGAAAAAAGCTTGTCTGAAATTTTATAGCTAGAAAGTTGCCACTTGAGTTCTAGTTTGATGCTCCTTCCTCTGTTCTACATTTATTTCTTTTAATTTCTTTGGTGAATCAGAGACATGAAGGGAGGGACTGGTACACAGTAAACCTCTCTAGGAACACACCTGAACCTCTTAATTTCAATGATATTTCATTTTTTCCTTTTGTATAACTCACATATATATATATATATACACACACTACATATATATATATATACATATATATGTAATACTATGTAAAGAGCAGTTTTTGTGTTATTATAATAAAAGGAACATGAAATTCTTTTTATTACATTATCAGATTTAAAAACAAGTTAGATTGCTTATCTTTACTATGCCTTGATTTCAAAAGATACTTCAAATTGGGTGAAACTTGAACAAATTTGAACTCACCTGGTGAGATATTTGTTCTAATAAGAAACTATTTTTTAATAGCACAAACTCTTATAATATGGATATTATTGAATTGATGGATATCAAAACTCTTATAATATGGATATTAATGAATTCCTGTGTGAACTTGCTTAAGAGAAATCAGGTACTGTGACATTTATAATAGTTATGGTGTTATGCATGATTTGATAACTGTGCATGTATCCACATACTGTATATCCACATACATTTATTTAATTCACTGGCTTAAAAGGCACTAAAAACTTTACATTGGAGATAGAAATATTGAAATATTATTTATTGTGAAAACCAGAAATGTAGATATGAATCTTGGTTGGCATTCTTCCATAATTAAGAAAAATAATAGAATATGTTGTTTATATATGTACCTAAGAGGGTATTACTATTGACAATGAGGATAACCTGAAGAGATACTTGCTATTATACAACCTTGACTTTGAAAAGAGGTTTGACTTCAAGTTTTGAGGCATAATTTAAATAGACACATGGATACACATATAAATAAACAGCATAGTTCTATTAAAGCAACGTTCTAATTGAAATAAAGAATACACAAATACATATATACAGATACGTCTTCATATTAATTCTCATAACTGATATCAATGTGCTTCCCCAAAGTAAAAAATAAATTGAGTCTCACTAAAATAAACAATATTATAAATTTGGAACTAAACCTTAAAGCTTCTCAAAAATTGTTTCTGGATTATAAAGCAAATAGAAATTGTGAGGCAGAAACTTTCACTTTCATTCTACTCTTATATTTGTCAGCTTTATGAGTTACAGCTATTAACTTTTATAAATGTCATACATTTTTATAGTATTCATTCAGCTTTCTGTTTGGTGAAGAGCTAGACGCATGTTTCTTAAACAAATGCATGAGCAAATTACCACATGCCTTCAAAATCTTTAAAATATATCTTTTTCTTTAATGATTTATGATTGATATTTTTTGGAGATCAAGGGATTTCAAATACTTATTGGCACTAGAGAAAAGTGAAGTGTTCACATTTTTTGCAAAAGTCAGCCTTAAGAAAGTACATAAAATATTACTTATGTACTTCAAATAGCACTACTCAAATTTATCAGAAGGCAAACTATTGGTTCTATATTTAAGTCAAGTATTCCATAAGATTTTAAATAGTAAGATGTTTATGATTCATGTACAATAGATATATAATTCTTTCATTTTGCCACTTTTGTTTTAATTATTATAGAATAACTTTCATCCAAATATTTTGATGGCTTTTTTACTCAACTTTTTATTAAGGAAATTAAAAAATATATGTATTTATATAAATATTTTAGTATGTATCTCTGAAAGGCATAGTTTCTATTAAAAATGTAACTATAATAACTACAATATCACAATAAAGTGTACTATCTTAATATAACCAAACATCTGATTAGTATTGAAAACTTCTAATCTTACCATAAATGCTATATTATGTATGTAAATACCTTATATATAAATTTAAGCATTTGTTTGAATACGGATCTATATAAAAATCCCTATAAGATCAGTTCATATGCCTCTTAAACCTCCTTTAGTCTCTAAATTTCTTTTCTCATTAAGGTGTTTTTATTGGTGGAACTGAGTAGTTTTTCCTGCAGAGCTTCTTACAATATGTATCAGTCTGATTGCATATAAATGTTCTCCAGTTCTGTATTACCTATGCAATGGTAGTTAGATCAACAAATGAAAGCTGGTCAGATTTAAATTGTGTCTTTTCTTGGTTTTTGGCAAGATTATTTCACAGAATTGATTTCCTTGTCTCTTTTGATTTTTCTCAACAATACTTTATTGATGCATACTTTACATATTGTGCACACATATTAAGTATATAGTTTAATGAATCTTGATAAATCTATACAACCAAGCAAGTAATATCAAAATCAGGATAACATTTCTAGTACTCCAGAAAGCTTCCTTGGGCCTCTTTCCAATCAAAAAAGCTTCCTCGTGCCTCCCTCCACCACCTCACTCTCACATGTAGTACCACTACCCTAATTTTTATCATTATGAATTAGCTTTTGTCTGTTCTTGAACTTAATATGTATTCTTTTGCATCTGGCTTCTTTCTTCCACCATGTTTTTGAGATTTATCTATGTTTTTAAGTGTATCAATGGTGTATTATAACTAAGTGGTATTTCATTATATGAATTGATCACAAGATGTTTATCCTATCTCCTACTGATGGACATTTATATTATTCCTAGTTTAGGGCTATTATGAATAAACCTGCTATGGACATGTTTACACAAGTCCTCTTTCAGACAAATATGTTCATTTCTCTTGGAATGGAATACCATAGGAGTAGAATTGTTGGATTAAAGGGTAGAAATAGTAAAACAGGTTTTTTGTTATTTGTACTCATTTTTTTTATTTGAAATAAAAAAATTAAATTGAAGTATAGTTGATGTACAGTATTATGTTAGGTTCAGGTGTACAACATAGTGATTCTACAATTGTATATATTATGAATGCTCACCATGATTAGTGTAGTTACCATCCGTCACCATACAAAAATATTCCAGTATTATTGAGTATATTCCCTATGCTGTACTTTTCATCCTCATGACCTATTTATTTTATATTTGGAAGTCTGTACCCCTTTAATCCCCTACACCTATCTTGCCCACTCCCACTGAATTTTTGTAAGTTCCAATTGTACCATATTCTTGACATAATGGTTAGTCTTTTTAATAGCAACATTCGGATGGGTGTGGTATCATATTTGTAAAGTTTTAATCTGCAATTCACCAATAGCTAATAATATTGCACCATTTGGCACTTCAGATATTCACTACTATAAAGTGCCTGTTCAGATCTTCAGCATAATCTTTTAAAATTTGAGTTATTTTCTCTTTATCTTATTGATTTATAGGTGTTTTCAGAAACATATTCTGGATGTGATTCCTTTGTCAGTTGTATTGTTGAATATTTCACTTTTTTAATATGTCTTTACTGAGCAGTAGTTTTTAATTTTGATAAACTTCAATTTACCAATCTTTTTCATTTTATAACTATTACCATTTGTGTTCTAGTATTTGTCCATTCTAACATCATGAATATATTTGTCTCTATTTTTCTTCTAGAAATATCATAGTTTTAGCTTTTATAACTTTAGCTTTCAAATTTAGATCTATAACCCACTGTATTAGTTAGGGTTTTCCAAAGAAAGAATCAATAGGAGATATATAGATAGGTAGGTAGATATCAGTAGGATATATATGTATACACACACACACACACATATAATTCAGTAAGATAAACATAAGTCACAAATATGTGAAGACATTTACTATAAGGAATTGGCTCACATGATTACAGAGACAGAAGTCGCACACTGCTGTCTGCAAGCTTAGACCAGAGAAACTTCTGGTGTATTTCCAGCCCAAGTTTGAAGATTCGAGAACCAGGAAAACTGATGGTGTAAATTCTAGTCCAAATCTGAATGCCTGAGAACTGGAGTATCTATAGTGTTAAATTCCAGTCTGAAAGCAGAACATGGATTGTCCATGTCAAACAGTCAGGAAGAAAATGCAGATTTTCCCTTCTTCTGCATTTTTGTTCTTTTCAGGCACTCAAGGGATTGGGTGATGCCCTCCTACACTGGGAAGGGCAATCTGCTTAGTTTAGTGTACCAATTCGAACACTAATCTCATCCAGAAACATCCTCATAGACATATCTAGGACAAATGTTTGAGCTTCTCTCTGGACACCCCATGACCTGGACCACCTTGATGCATACAATTCACCTTCACACTCAACTTGAGGTAGTTTTTTTATGTATGGTGAATGGCAGGGCTACCTGTTCAACACTTTTGATTATTTTTCTTGATTATCCAACTATGAATAAAAATGTTAAAGAGGTTGTTAAAGCAAAACAACAATTTTGTGATATCTATACAGTATTTAGTTTTTTTATGTATGGTGACGGGCAGGGCTACCTGTTCAACACTTCTGATTATTTTTCTTGATTATCCAACTATGAATAAAAATGTTAAAGAGGTTGTTAAAGCAAAACAACAATTTTGTGATACCTATACAGTATCTTCATGGGCATAGGTATTCTTGAGGGAATTTTAAAATTTCATCTATTTCTGAAATGATTTTGTCATTGTATTTCCATTCTTATCATTTTTATTGTTCTTGAATTAGTAATATATTATCCACAAACTTGTAAAAAAATTATAATCTAACTTTTAATTTTACCTTTTTTTCCCAAGCTTTTGTAAAAGTTCTGTTTTTTTACTGAGATTTATACATTTTGGAAAGTACCTAACTTAAAATTTTGATATTAGAAGTATGACTTCATTTTCTACAAAAGTAAATAACCTTAGGAAATGTGCTGTAATTGGTCAGGGTGGGTCTGAGAAGCAGTACTGAGCAGTGCTTAAAAGGAGGTCCCAGAAGCATTTAATAATGGTGTGATTTTAAGTAACTTATTTTATCTCCTTATGAAATAGGTTTGCTTATCTGCAAGATGGGATCTTAAGAGTTTTTTCTCAAATGGTTTGTAAGGGTTAAATTAATGCTAACATTTGTAAAGTGCCTGAAATGGGGCCTGGAACATGGTAAGCATTATATAATTATATAATGGTTCCTAAGTTGGTTTTATTTGTTGAACAACAAGAAAACAACAGCAAAATACTGACTAAAAAGGAATATATTATAAACACCATGCTAATAAGATACTAAAAGTAAAATACTATCCAAGGACATGACAAAGAATTGTTGAAATGTCATTATGGCTTGATGAATTATAGTTTTGGTTGTTACGTGAAATTAAGGAAAACTATAAAACCATTACTTACTAGAGAAGCGTTTGTAAAGCTTTAGTTCCACAATAGCTTCTTATTATTAAGGTAAAATAACATGAAAGATAGAATGACTGTATACTTTCTGCAGATCTGATTCCTAAGCATTTCCTGAGTATTATAGGAATATGTTATGAAATTCTCCTAGTGGATTGAAATTAAAGAGAAAAATAAAAAGAAAACCTACTTTCTTAAAATAATAGGTTATGTTCATGATGATGCAAGATGGAAATGTATTTGCTTTATAAATTTAACACATACCTCTGTACCCAGTTATACTATGGGGCTAATAATTTGAAATAATTCTTATCTATAAATGGAAATGAAACTAATCAAATTTGACAGGCCTTGTTTCATTTATGTGAGAATTCTTTTGTGATGTGTTTGATTCAGTACATAATATTCTCTTTATTTTCTTGTACAGACTTAGGGGTTAGGTTGTAAATGGAATGATTCTTTTATAAAGAAAACAAGATATTCCCCTTGATTTTTTTAACTGTTAAAAATAATTTCATAAAGTGAATTTTCTCCTCTTGTGAGGACTTTTTATTCTGAAATTTTTGCTGCAACATTTAATTTTTACTTTTGACCTGACTGTTAACAAAGCTCTTCAAGTTGGTGTAACATGCAATATCTTGATTTAATAGTGTGAGCCATAAAAGTGGAAATTGTCTGGTTTAGTAACTTGATCTTAGGAAAAGAGCTCTAAGTCATGTTGATTTGATTTGATTTGGAATGTGTTTAAAGAAATGAGATACATAATTATTAGTCTGCATATGGAGGCATGCCTAAAAATCACAAATGGTCAAAAATTTTCAACAATATGATCCTTGTTACTCTAGCTATGTTATTGATCTCAACATTTTCTTCAGTAAAAATTTGTATATGTGTATATTTCTTAGAATATTTTATTATACCTCATTATTTCATATATGGGCGAATGGGACACACAGTAGTAACAGTTTAATTTAATAATAACATGGCACTCTCATCACTAAAGTCACATTCAAGATAGAAAATAAATAGTAAAAATGCAATGCTAGGAGTAATAAGGCTGTATATTGTGTTGTGGGCAGGCAGATCAACTGATAAAGAATAAGTATGCTACTCAGTAGGGCAGGGACATTTCTAGAAAGAATTAAAAATAATTTATGACATTGCAGGGTAATTTAGAGTTAACACCTAAGTTTCCATTTGATTCTTGTATTTGACTCATTGACTATATTAGTTTATATAGTTTTCCTTAATAAGATAATGTATGCATACAGAGATAAAACTAAAATGTCAAATGGATTTCTAAAAATAAAATATATAGACAGTTAAGGGGCGGAGCCAGGATGGCGGCATGAGTAGACCAGTGGAAATCTCCTCCCAAAAACACATAGAGCTATGAAAATATAACAAAGAAAAATCTTCCTAAAATAGAGACCACAGGACATAGGACAACATCCAGACCACATCCACACCTGCAAGAACCCAGCGCCTTGCGAAGGGGGTAAGATACAAGCCCCGGCCCGGCGGGACCCGAGCGCCCCTCCCCCCAGCTCCCGGGGGGTGGAAAGAAACCGGAGCGGTTTTTTTTTGGCGAGTGCTTTTTGGAAGCCTTAAAGGGACGGGCCCCCGTTGCTAGGGAGGCAGGGTGGCGGGACCGGTGAGCAGGTGCCTGGGACCGGCGCCTGAGGACAAAGAATATCCCGCGTTTCTCCCTGCGGGACCGGTGGGCGGGTGCCTGAGACCGGCACTTGAGGACAGAGGAAATCGCGCTTTTTTCCCCTTCTTTTTTTTCTTTTTTGCGAGTGCTTTTTGGAAGCCTAAAAGGGACAGGGACCCTGGTGCTAGGGAGGCAGGGTGGCGGGACTGGTGAGCGGGTGCCTGGGACCGGCACCTGAGGACAAAGAATATCCCGCGTTTTCCCTGTGGGACCGGTGGGCGGGTGCCTGAGACCGGCACCTGAGGACGGAGGAAATCGCACGTTTTTCCCCGTTTTTTCTCTCTTTTTGGCGAGTGCTTTTTGGAAGCCTTAAAGGGACAGGGACCCCGGTGCTAGGGAGGCAGGGCGGCGGGACTGGTGAGCAGGTGCCTGGGACCAGCGCCTGAGAACAAAGAATATCGAGCGTTCTTTCCCTGCGGGACCGGTGGATGGGTGCTTTTTGAAAGCCTTGAAAGGACAGGGACCCTGGTGCTAGGGAGACAGGGCAGCAGGACCAGTGAGTGGGTGCCTGGGACCGGCACCTGAGGACAAAAAAAAAAAAAATCGCGTGTTTTTTCCTTTTTTTTTCTTTCTGTTCCCTCTCTCTTTGTTGCTGTTGTTGTTTTGGTTTGGAGAGTGCTTTTGGAAGTCTTAAAGGGGCAGGACAGGTCACTTAGACCAGAGGCAGGGAATCTGGGGATCTCTGGGCACTCTAACCCCATGGGCAGCAGGGAGCACAGAGGCCCCTTACGGAGATAAATAGCCTCCCGGCCGCTCCCCCTCCAACGGGGCTCCACCATTTTGGAGGAACAGCCCCAGCTAGGCCAAGCCCACAGCAACAGCGGAGATAAACCCCATAGCAACTGGGCAGGAAGCAGAAGCCCTGTCTGCGCAGAGCTGCCCAGCACAAGCCACTAGAGGTCGCTACTATCCCAGGAGAAGGCCACAAACCAACAAGAAGGGAAGCTCTTCCAGCGGTCACTTGTACCAGCTCTGCAAACTATCTCTATCACCATGAAAAGGCAAAACTACAGGCAGACAAAGATCACAGAGACAACACCTGAGAGGTAGACAGACCTAACTAGTCCTCCTGAAAAAGAATTCAAAATAAAAATCATGAACATGCTGACAGAGATGCAGAGAAAAATGCAAGAGCAATGGGATGAGATGCAGAGAAAAATGCAAGAGCAGTGGGATGAGATGCAGAGAAAAATGCAAGAGCAGTGGGATGAAGTCCGGAAGGAGATCACAGATGTCAGGAAGGAGATCACAGAAGTGAAACAATCCCTGGAAGGATTTATAAGCAGAATGGATAAGATGCAAGAGGCCATTGAAGGAATAGAAGCCAGAGAACAGGAACGTATAGAAGCTGACATAGAGAGAGATAAAAGGATCTCCAGGAATGAAACAACACTAAGAGAAATATGTGACCAAGCCAAAAGGAAAAATATTCGTATTATAGGGATACCAGAAGAAGAAGAAAGAGGAAAAGGGATAGAAAGTCTCTTTTAAGAAATAATTGCTGAAAACTTCCCCAAACTGGGGGAGGAAATAATCAAACAGACCATGGAATTACACAGAACTCCCAACAGAAAGGATCCAAGGAGGACAACACCAAGACACATAGTAATTAAAATGGCAAGGATCAAGAACAAGGAAAGAGTTTTAAAGGCAGCTAGAGAGAAAAAGGTCACCTATAAAGGAAAACCCATCAGGCTAACATCAGACTTCTCAACAGAAACCCTACAGGCCAGAAGAGAATGGCATGATATACTTAATGCAATGAAACAGAAGGGCCTTGAACCAAGGATACTGTATCCAGCATGACTATCATTTAAATATGATGGCGGGATTGAACAATTCCCAGACAAGCAAAAGCTGAGGGAATTTGCTTCCCACAATCCACCTCTACAGGGCATCCTACAGGGACTGCTCTAGATGGGAGCACCCCTAAAAAGAGCACAGAACAAAACACCCAACATATGAAGAATGGAGGAGGAGGAATAAGAATGGGAGAGAAGAAAAGAATCTCCAGACAGTGTATATAACAGCTCAATAAGCGAGCTAAGTTAGGCAGTAAGATACTAAAGAAGCTAACCTTGAACGTTTGGTAACCACGAATCTAAAGCCTGCAATGGCAATAAGTACATATCTCTCAATAGTCACCCAAAATGTAAATGGACTGAAGGCACGAATCAAAAGACATAGAGTAATAGAATGGATAAAAAAGCAAGACCCATCTATATGCTGCTTACAAGAAACTCACCTTAAACCCAAAGATAAGCATAGACTAAAAGTCAAGGGATGGAAAAACATATTTCAGGCAAACAACAGTGAGAAGAAAGCAGGGGTTGCAGTACTAATATCAGACAAAATAGACTTCAAAACAAAGAAAGTAACAAGAGATAAAGAAGGACACTACATAATGATAAAGGGCTCAGTCCAACAAGAGGATATAACCATTCTAAATATATATGCACCCAATACAGGAGCACCAGCATATGTGAAGCAAATACTAACAGAACTAAAGAGGGAAATAGACTGCAATGCATTCATTGTAGGAGACTTCAACACACCACTCACCCCAAAGGATAGATCCACCGGGCAGAAAATAAGTAAAGACACACAGGCACTGAACAACACACTAGAACAGATGGACCTAATAGACATCTATTGAATTCTACATCCAAAAGCAACAGGATATACATTCTTCTCAAGTGCACATGGAACATTCTCCAGAATAGACCACATACTAGCTCACAAAAAGAGCCTCAGTAAATTCCAAAATACTGAAATTCTACCAACCAATTTTTCAGACCACAAAGGTATGAAAGTAGAAATAAATTCTACAAAGAAAACAAAAAGGCTAACAAACACATGGAGGCTTAACAACATGCTACTAAATAATCAATGGATCAATGAACAAATTAAAATAGAGATCAAGAAATATATAGAAACAAATGACAACAACAACACTAAACCCCAACTTCTGTGGGATGCAGCGAAAGCAGTCTTAAGAGGAAAGTATATAGCAATCCAGGCACACTTGAAGAAGGAAGAACAATCCCAAATGAATAGTCTAGCATCACAATTATTAAAACTGGAAAAAGAAGAACAAATGAGGCCTAAAGTGAGCAGAAGGAGGGACATAAGAAAGATCAGAGAAGAAATAAAGAAAATTGAGAAGAATCAAACAATAGCAAAAATCAACGAAACCAAGAGCTGGTTCTTCGAGAAAATAAACAAAATAGATAAGCCTCTAGCCCAACTTATTAAGAGAAAAAGAGAGTCAACACAAATCAACATAATCAGAAATGAGAATGGAAAAATCACGACAGACTCCACAGAAATACAAAGAATTATTAAAGACTACTATGAAAACCTATATGCCAACAAGCTGGAAAACCTAGAAGAAATGGACAACTTCCTAGAAAAATACAACCTCCCAAGACTGACCCAGGAAGAAACACAAAAGTTAAACAAACCAATTACGAGCAAAGAAATTGAAACAGTAATCAAAAAACTACCCAAGAACAAAACCCCGGGGCCGGACGGATTTACCTCGGAATTTTATCAGACACACAGAGAAGACATAATACCCATTCTCCTTAAAGTGTTCCACAAAACAGAAGAAGAGGGAATACTCCCAAACTCATTCTATGAGGCCAACATCACCCTAATACCAAAACCAGGCAAAGACCCCACCAAAAAAGAAAATTACAGACCAATATCCCTGATGAATGTAGATGCAAAAATACTCAATAAAATATTAGCAAACAGAATTCAACAGTATATCAAAAGGATCATACACCATGACCAAGTGGGGTTCATCCCAGGGATGCAACGACGGTACAACATTCGAAAATCCATCAACATCATCCACCACATCAACAAAAAGAAAGACAAAAACCACATGATCATCTCCATAGATGCTGAAAAAGCATTTGACAAAATTCAACATCCATTCATGATAAACTCTCTCAGCAAAATGTGAATAGAGGGCAAGTACCTCAACATAATAAAGGCCATATATGATAAACCCACAGCCAGCATTATACTGAACAGCGAGAAGCTGAAAGCATTTTCTCTGAGATCGGGAACCAGACAGGGATGCCCACTCTCCCCACTGTTATTTAACATACTACTGGAGGTCTTAGCCACGGCAATCAGACAAAACAAAGAAATACAAGGAATCCAGATTGGTAAAGAAGAAGTTAAACTGTCACTATTTGCAGATGATATGATACTGTACATAAAAAACCCTAAAGACTCCACTCCAAAACTACTAGAACTGATATTGGAATACTGCAAAGTTGCAGGATACAAAATTAACAAACAGAAATCTGTAGCTTTCCTATACACTAACAACGAATCAATAGAAAGAGAAATCAGGAAACAATTCCATTCACCATTGCATCAAAAAGAATAAAATACCTAGGAATAAACCTAACCAAAGAAGTGAAAGACTTATACTCTGAAAACTACAAGTCACTCTTAAGAGATATTAAAGGTGACACTAATAAATGGAAACTCATCCCATGCTCATGGCTAGGAAGAATTAATATCGTCAAAATGGCCATCCTGCCCAAAGCAATATACAGATTTGATGCAATCCCTCTCAAATTACCAGCAACATTCTTCAATGAATTGGAACAAATAATTCAAAAATTCATATGGAAACACCAAAGACCCCGAATAGCCAAAGCAATCCTGAAAAAGAAGAATAAAGTAGGGGGGATCTCACTCCCCAACTTCAAGCTCTACTACAAAGCCATAGTAATGAAGACAATTTGGTACTGGCACAAGAACAGAGCCACAGACCAGTGGAACAGATTAGAGACCCCAGAAATTAACCCAAACATATATGGTCAATTAATATTTGATAAAGGAGCCATGGACATACAATGGCAAAATGACAGTCTCTTCAACAGATGGTACTGGCAAAACTGGACAGCTACATGTAGGAGAATGAAACTGGACCATTGTCTAACCCCATATACAAAGGTAAACTCAAAATGGATCAAAGACCTGAATGTCAGTCATGAAACCATTAAACTCTTGGAAAAAAACATAGGCAAAAACCTCTTAGACATAAACATGAGTGACCTCTTCTTGAACATATCTCCCCGGGCAAGGAAAACAACAGCAAAAATGAGCAAGTGGGACTACATTAAGCTGAAAAGCTTCTGTACAGCGAAAGACACCATCAATAGAACAAAAAGGAACCCTACAGTATGGGAGAATATATTTGAAAATGACCCATCCGATAAAGGCTTGACATCCAGAATATATAAAGAGCTCACATGCCTCAACAAACAAAAAACAAATAACCCAATTAAAAAATGGGCATAGGAACTGAACAGACAGTTCTCCAAAAAAGAAATACAGATGGCCAAGAGACACATGAAAAGATGCTCCACATCGCTAATTATCAGAGAAATGCAAATTAAAACTACAATGAGGTATCACCTCACACCAGTAAGGATAGCTGCCATCCAAAAGACAAACAACAACAAATGTTGGCGAGGCTGTGGAGAAAGGGGAACCCTCCTACACTGCTGGTGGGAATGTAAATTAGTTCAACCATTGTGGAAAGCAGTATGGAGTTTCATCAAAATGCTCAAAACAGACCTACCATTTGACCCAGGAATTCCACTCCTAGGAATTTACCCTAAGAACGCAGCAATCAAGTTTGAGAAAGACAGATGCACCCCTATGTTTATCGCAGCACTATTTACAATAGCCAAGAATTGGAAGCAACCTAAATGTCCATTGGTAGATGAATGGATAAAGAAGATGTGGTACATATACACAATGGAATACTACTCAGCCATAAGAAGTGGAAAAATCCAACCATTTACAGCAACATGGATGGAGCTGGAGAGTATTAACCTCAGTGAAATAAGCCAAGCGGAGAAAGAGAAATACCAAATGATTTCACTCTTCTGAGGAGTATAGGAACAAAGGAAAAACGGAAGGAACAAAACAGCAGCGGAATTACAGAACCCAAAAATGGACTAACAGGTACCAAAGGGAAAGGAACTGGGGAGGATGGGTGGGCAGGGAGGGATGGGGGGGGGAAGAAGAAGGGGGTATTAAGATTAGCATGCATGGGGGGGAGGGAGAAAGGGGAGGGTGGGCTGCACAACACAGAGAGGACAAGTAGTGACTCTACAACATTTTGCTAAGCTGATGGACAGTAACCGTAATGTGGTTGTTAGGGGGGACCTGATATAGGGGAGAGCATAGTAAACATAGTATTCTTCATGTAAGTTTAGATTAAAAATTAAGAAAAAAAGAAAAGAAAAAAAAAAAGAAAGAAAAAAAGAAAAGGGGGATTACTCCTTAACAGGATAAAACTATTGGTAAATCAAAGATCAGCGCATGCTTTAAATATCCTTAATGTTAATCACTTAAAGGGTGTCAGATGATCAGCTATGGAGGTACTCTTTTCTGATAATATTCCTTTATCTTAATTAAAAAAAAAAAATGCAGTTACTGTGTGCTGACCTCCAATGAGTTCTGCACAGTGGTATAGAGGGCATGTCAAAGTGTCGGCAAAGGGTCTGTTTGTTTCTATGCAGAAGATCAAGGCCTAGCTTGGATACCTAGAAAATGAACTAAGATACGATATGAGGAGGAGCTTCTGGCATCAGCACTCTCTGGAGGACTTGTGCCGGGGGATGATCATCAAAAAGCCTCCACAGGTATCCGGACGATGCTGTGGTTGTGGCTGCATCCAGCCCACCGTCTCCTGGACTTGCCATAGGAATGAGGAGGGAGATGTCTAGGCTGGCATGTGCATACAGTGAGACAATGAATTTGACCGGATCTGTACTGTTGGAACTCAACCAGGAGTTGGGAGGGGTGCGAGTTGTAGCACTCCAAAATCTCATGACTATAGACTATCTATGGTTAAAAGAACATATGGGATGTGAACAGATCCCAGAAATGGGCTGCTTTAATTTGTCTGATGGTTCAAGTACAGTTGGACAATATCCATCATATCATAGATAAATTTTCACAAATGCCTAGGGTTCCTAAATAGTTTTCTTGGCTTCACTGGAGATGGATGGTAATTATAGATTTGCTTTGTTTATGTCACCGTATTCCTATTATGTTAATATGTGTGTGCAAATTAGTTAGTAGTTTAAAACCTATACATTCTTAAGGTACTATACAAGAAGATATGTCAAAGAAATAATCAATCCTCCCATGTTTCCTTCATATGCTACATCTATAGCTTTTCTTCTTCCTTCCTAATTACAACCCTTAAATAGAATTCGTGCCTCATATCGAATGTCCGAGTATCATAATTCCTCCAGGTGGTAAAGATACCTCGAGACAAGTGCTGGGCATAGAAGCCACAGGGCATAAATCTGCAAAGAAGTAAAAAGCTAAGCTTTGCAAACAATATGGCTTCTCTCTCACTTACCAACTTTACATTTCCCTGTATGGCCCCGGAAGATGACTGGTTAGCCAGAGACGGGTAAGATTCCTCAAGGGAGGAACAACCTAAGACAGGCACAGTTGCAGGGGGGCCATCAGGTGAGAATTTGGGGATCAACAGAGGTGAGGCTCAGAACCTCACCCCCCCTGCTTTGAGAAAAATCTTCTGCATCCGTGGATGTCTTGCTGCCCTTGTCTAGCCTGGATTAATACTTAGTCCATAGGCACACACCTGATCATCTGATCATCTACATTTACCCTCTTACAGCACTAAACTATGTTTTCTACCTTTATCTTGCATCTACCTACCACTTCAGCATTTTATTAAAAATAAAAATAATAATAATAATAGGAGAAATGTGGGATCAACCTATAAATCAAGTACAAAAATCAAACGAATATTCATATTTGACCTGATTGTTTATAGGTCATAATGTGTGATCAAAACCGAAAGTTTCTGTGATGAATGCCCTTGTACTGTTCACCATGTAAGAATTTATTCACTATGTAAAAATTCGTTCACCATGTAAGAACTTGTTCGTTATGCTTCAGAAGATTGGAGACTGACGAGAATTAGGCTTGAGATGGATTAATGATTGTACATTGAGCGTTCACCCCCCTATACTGAATTTTATTGTTGTTAACAACCATTTGATCAATAAATATGAGAGATGCCCTCTCAAAAAAAAAATAAATAAAATAAAATAAAATAAAATATGTAGACATTTGTAATATATGTTATCAGAACATTAAGATATATATCTGTACATTATTTTTCTAGATAAATACCATTTATGTGTAGAACTGAGTGCTATAGGATAAATGGGATTTTGTGATGTTCATAAGTCTATATTTGAACAAGTTCTATTTACTTTAATTAATTTCATAAACTTTTATGATGTTTGATACCAAAGTAGAGGTGATATATAAACATAGGAAACAAATGGAATAAGCATAGAACCATATATATTTTTTCTTAAAGCTTTGTTAATTCTAATAATTCGTATTTCGTTCTTGGATGAATTGGCACAATATCAGTTACAATGAGTATATATCCCTGGTTTTATCCTATGTTACATAATTTTGTGATTGAAGTAGAAGAAGATTTGAGTGAGATAGCCTTAATGCTTTAAGTTGAAATGAGACATGACAAATAACAGGTTATTTGAAAGTCTTTGCTCTTACATTTGCTTTGCAGTCCCAATTTTTATTATCTACCTCATTTTACATGTATGTCATTTTACAAAGCTATCTATTGTTATCACTAACAATATACCTGATTAGATAAAAGACCATCCAGGGATGAAAACAGTTTATTTAATCTTTAGAGTCGCTTTACTACACAGTATGTCTCTAGTGCTTTATTAAAAACAAAAACAATAACAGTGGTAATTGTTATGTGCAAAGGAGACTGTATTTACAAAAGTATGATGTATGATCCTCCCACAGATTCCATGGTTCAGCCTGTTGATTTTCTGTCTTCACAGACTGTTCACTGATCTGGCAAAGAAAATTGCTTCAACATGAATAAATAAGTATAGTTCATTAACTGTGCTTAATTAACACAAATGAAACTGATGAACCCAATGTTGAGTGTACTGTTGCAAGCTTTCTTTTTTATAAGCACCCTTTAGCATTTATGATTTATTAAATAATTTATTCAGCAAACATTGAGTGCCGTATATTGGTCTGAGACTTTGCTAAGTGCTGCAGATCCAAAAATGTCTTAGAGGTGTGCACTGTCTATCAGGAAAATAGATGGCTAAACAAATAACTATAGTATAGTGCAATGTAGAACAAATATATTGACTGAGGTTATGGGAAATTGCAGGCTAGATAGATTGGTTTGGTTGGAGCAGAAAGACCAATGGGAATAATGAACAATAAATTCAAAGAGATCACGGGAATGCTAGAACTTGGAAGAGTTTAGATTTAATGTCATGATTTAACATTAACATATTGGATGTGGATTGAAGGCGGTGAGGTCCCTTTATGACATCTCATATCCATAGTTTGAGCTTGGCAGTTTTGGTGTGTACTTATTTTGTACTTCAATTACAGTTCTACAATTTAGCAGCTAAATGACCTCAGATAGAAGAGTTCTCAGCCCTAATAAGAATCAGGGTTTGGCCGCAAGAATGTAATAATACTGCAATTATATTTGATGATTTTTTGGAACTGTAAGGTAGTGTATTTTTGTTTAATATGTGATGCACAAAAATATTAAATATTTTCTACTGTGCGTTTCCACTTGTAGCTTCCATGTGGAAACTGCTCCATGTGAGAAAGTCCTCAATGGATGTAAATTGCGTTAGCTGAAAATAACAAATACAAATCAATGTAATTGTGGTTACATTGAAACTATTTTGATATTGGAGGGGGTGCAGTAATTATTTGAAAACAGAAGGGATAATATATCTCTGTGTGGAAGGATAAAATGATGACTTTCTTTAGGACTTTGAAGAAAATTTGGCAACTTCTACTTTAGAGAGGGAGTCACTGCGGAGATAATATTTTAGTATGTCTGATACATTTCATCCTCATAATTCCTGGTTTGGCGAAGGCAAAAGGTGAGTGATTATTGAAGTTTGTAAGGACAAAATTCAGTGGATGTAACATCTGATGTTAATGGAACAGAAATTTCTGGGCTCCCAGGGAAAGAGATGACAGAAAAAGTGTTAAGTATTGAGAGAATGAAGTGCTGAGATGAGGTCTAGGAAAGGATTTATTATGGAGGTGAGAGAGAACTCACCCCAAGAAGGGGGACATGTATGGCAGGAAGCAGAAACCTGAAATCTGACTTAAGAGTTTTTAAAATACCTTTCTGGATTTAAGACTTTAAGATAATAATCCAGAAACACAAACCCTCCTTTCAAGACAATCAAATTAGTCACCACCATGTAAATGCAATAACTATAAGTAGTTATTTATGTATCTAGCTGTAAATCCCTGTATCTGAAAATCAAAAGTATAATCATTTTAAATAAAAAGTAGTTTTCTCTTGAGCTGTAGAAGTTTTGGATGCACATGTACCTACAGTCACATATGTTTATCCTGAGTAACGGCAAGTGAGTATATCTCAAAGTACGCTAGACTTCTAAACCACTAGTTTCCAACTTTTCTTCTTTGGCTGGTTGTACCCATTTACTTGGTTATATTCACCAAAGCTCCATGAAATTGTATATTTTGTTTTTGTATTAAATTGAAAGTTGAAGTTAAACTTCTTTTCATTTTAATGAGTCTGTGTTAAATATTCTATGCTTTCTGGATGCCCAGTAGTTCTAAAATAATACTGAACTAGTAGATTTGGGTGGAAATGACATTGTCACTTTTTTGGGCAGGTTTCTATGGACATATCCAAGCACATAGGCACCCTTTGTGATATGTTTGTGATGTCTATGTGATATATGCCTACTCTTTACTTGGATACTGGAGTGTTAATACATCTTCCTTAGATGAGCTATATCAAAACAGATCCCAGAGAACTTTTTTTTTTTAAAGAATAGTAACGATACATTCCAGATATTGGAACAGGATGCCTGACATTCGTAGGGACAGAATGACAAACAAAGATGATACAGTTCGTGGGACCATTATTTCTCAAAGGTAAATGCTGTCTGTCTGGGTCAGCATGGGTTGTTATAACAAAATACAATAGACTGGGTGGCTTAAACAGCAGACATTTCTTTATTACAGTTCAAGATGCTGAGAATCCAAGGTCAAGATGCCTGCAGAGCTGGTCCTTGGTGAGAGCCTCCTTCCAGGCTTTCAGTCAGCTGCCCTGTTAAATCCTCCCAGGGCAAACGGGCAGCTGTGGTTTCTCTTCTTCTTCCTTTAGGGGCGCTGATCCATCATGGGAGCTCCACTTCTATGACCTCACCTAAATCTAACTAACTCGCAAAAGCCCACCTCCCAACCCTGTCACATTAGCGTTTAGGGCTTCCATACGTGATTTTGCGGGGGACACAAATGTTCAGTCATCAAAACTTAATACACCAAAGGTCCCTAAACATATGATTGGCTTTATTGACATTTGAAGGGGTGGTAAGTAGGTAGAGAATCAGTGTAAGTCAGCTTATAGCTAGGTGTTCAGACATGAGATGGCAGATTTAGTGCATTTTACAGCTAAAGAACTGGAGAAAGTATGTGGAGGAAGAATCATCACAGTTTAGTGAGATTCGTGGGATGCATCATATTCTACCCATATATGATATTATAATAAAATCTTACTTCACATATCTTTATCTGAAACACTTTATATTAAGTGATTGACTACTAAATGAAAGGCTGGTACAAATATCCCTAAAATTTGTAAAAGTGTGTTTCGCTGACCCTAGTGGGGCATCCTAGAGTTTTCAACTTGAAGTTTAAGCACATTCCACATTTTATCTATTTATATTGCAGAACAGTAAATTATTTGGGGGAGGAAAAGGGAGATTCCTTATACTGTCCATCTGTGTGTGTGTGTGTGTGTGTGTGTGTGTGTGTGTGTGCACAGGTGTTTTGGAGAAACTCCTGTGCTAAAAATAACCATACAAACAAAAGATGCACAGTAAAAATAAACAGCTGTTTTCAGTGTCATTACCAGATAGTATTTCAAATTATTAAGAAACTGCTATCCATTGTTACCCATATATTTCTTGTGAGTATAAAGAAGCTATGATTACCTCCCCAAATTACTAACAATACCTGAAAAGAGTAGTTGTTAGCAACTTTAATCGTACCTCGCCATGACAAAACCTTTCCTACTCATTCCAATCCAGTGATAGGACAAGAAAACCTAGTGAAGTTGGTTTGCATAACACTATATGGTTAACAATTACTTTCAAAATCCACTAAAATTTTTAAGTCATCACAATCTAATCATAGAAAGTAGTCCTCATACCACATATCACCCTAAATAGACAATTACTCTGTCACCCTCTGTGGAAGACAGGTTCCTTTGAGCTCTCCCATGCAATGAAAATCAATAAATCTCATGCTAAATCTCTGAGAAATGTGCTGCTACCTCTGGAAATGTAATAATGTAGGGACTTGATATGTGTTTTAAAGAATACTTTCTTTTAGCAATTACAGTAATTATTTTTATAAGAGGGCATAGATAAGATAGGAAAGCAGGCCAAAGTTACCATATACAAATTCTAGAGGAATAAATGTGTCAAAATGTCAAAATGTGTGTTTTGAAGCAAAGTAATATATAGCTGATAAAAAGTGAAATGTCCATGGCACATTTAGTTTCTTAGACAAACTGTCAGTTTGTTACTAGTTGATAGTACTTAATTTCCAATTATCAAATAAAAAAATGTCATGAAATGAGCTGCAGGAACTAATAACAACTTAACCTATTTCTTTCAAATTGTACAACACAAAAGTTTTGTTTTAATTTAAGACCCATACTTAGAAAAGATAAAGTGATTATTCAGGGACATTTGAAAAGTTGGTGGTGAAGGAAGTCTCCAGGGCATTGCTTATCTTTCTCATTTATAGGCTCTCACACAATCTGTGTGAATCATATTCTTGGATTTTTACTGTATTTATTTATGTGTGTGCCTTCCGAGAGTCTGTCTGCCACTTTACTCCTTTTTTTTAAATCTCTCCACTTGTATTTCTTTTTGTTGCTTTAGAAATACAAACTGAAATTGATAATTTTTTTTCCTAACACTTTCTATTATTTTTCTGCCCACAAAAATACAAATATCCTCATGCCATAAAATTGTTGAATTAGATAACATTCATGATCCTTTTAACACTTCAAAAGTATTTGTTTCTAGTTGACATGGTATCTGCATAAATTATACCACAGCATATTTATTTGAATAAATTATAATTAGGAGGTGTAAAATGTGTAAAATGAGGCTTATAATTTCACTCCTAGAGTTAACTTTTTCAATAGCTAAAGAAAAAAAAAACATCAAAAGGGCTCTATTTCTTCTCAGTTTAGTTATGTGGGATTAATGTATTTTTATTTTTATTGAGAAAAGGTGATAATCTTTTGCCTAAGCTTTGATAAAGGAGTTTCTCTCATTGTCATTCAGAGCATTTTCTTTTGATTCTGAATATAATTACTTGAAATTTGTATCTGAATATCTGTGCATGCTCTGACAAATTGAAAGAACTTGTAGATGTACATCTTTGTTGAGACATGTAAAATACAGTGGTAAGAGAAAGAAAACTAAAAAAAAAACAAAAACAAACTGATTCTGTGTTTTATCTCCAAATAGTCATGGAATATGCTAAAATATATGACAGTTTATGATGTCATTTAGTTATTAGGTTAATATTTCATTTTCCCCCCATTTTTACATGAAAAAGAAGTTTTAGACCTCATTGTGATTATAAAATATTAAATCCAGAGTTAAATATGCTATATGTGGTCAATATGTTATCAAGCCTGTTTGTGGGCATATCATGATCTCTGCCCATGAGCATGTAATAATTAAATGATGTCCATTCAGAGTAGATCACTTAAATTTACAGGTACTCACTATTTCAGTCAGATTTTTAAACAGGATATCCCTTAGCTCGGTTATGCTTTTGGCTAGATGATTTTTCAGTAGTTAGTGATGAATGCTTTTAATTTCACTACTTAATATTTCATCAAATTAAAATGTAGATCCCCTGGTTTATCTAACTTTGGTACCATAGACTTCAGAAAGAAATGCTGAGAGAAAATAAGTGTGTCTGTTAAGCAAACAGTGAAGCCAAAGAAAGGAATGTGCAGGGAATTAGATTAGCAACACTGGTAAAGGCATAGCTGAAGCCCCATTAAGGTCTGGCCCAGACAGCATTTGTATATAGAGGAGCTAAGCAAATCATATTAACATTCACAACTTTCTTTGGTGAAAGGCCATCATGTCAGAGAGAAGACAGGAATTTTCTGTTTTATCAGTACCTTCTACAAACCCACACAGGCCTCTGGGCCATTGAAAAATAAGTAAAAAGAACTGAAGCAAAAATCTTCTTTTAGTCTCAAGTGAAAAAGAAATTTTTACTCATTTAGACCACTCCCTTCATTAGAGTGTTTGATTTGAACTATGTATGTGTGTTTGTATATGTGCATATGCATTTGCTTTCCAGCAAATTCCATCAGGAAGAATTATCAGAACAATACTATAGCTTTATTTTGTACACTGCAGTTGTTTCTATAATACATTCTCTTTAATTTTTGGTAACATGTGGTCTGTGCCCAACAAATACAATCTTATGTGGATACAAAAATAAAAATGTGTTTGCTATAAAGAACAAAGGGGCTGGGGAGGGGGAAAGATGGTAGCATGAGAAAGGAATTAGAAACGTCCTTCCAAAACCACATGTAACAGGAAATATAGCAAATATAACTAATCCTGAAAGAGTAACCAGAGGACTGCAGAACAGACTGCCTACATGTGGGGAAAAGAGAAGACCTCACAGAAAATGGTAAAGTAGCAAAGCCACAATCTGGGAGGACCCAAACCCTCCTCCCACCACAGCTCACAGTCAGGAGGAAGAGAAATGGAGTGGGAAAGGAGTAGAAGCCCAGGATTGCTAAAACACTCAGCCCTGAAGATATGCTCTAGGAGCACAAACCCATATTACCCAGTGCTCTAGAGATAACTGGGTTGGAAAGCAAAGAGAGGCAGAATACTAGGAGTGACTGAGATTTGCAGCTGCTTATGGAGAACAGATACCCACACTGGCAGCTCCAGGACAAAAGAAAGGTGTGCACTTTGAAAAACTTTTTAACAGTGAGAGGGGTGTTAAAGGGGCAAGGATTACACAGACCTTTCTGCTAAGGACAGGTGGACAAAATGTCCCAGCACACTCAGCCCAGCAGGTTAGGAATGTTCAGGAGCTTCAGACACTCCATCCCCCTGGCTGGCAAGCCCATTCTGAGGCTCCCAACTGAGATATGCAGCCTGATGCTCCTTCCTCCTAGTGGGCACTGGTCTGCACACCTGCTGCCCCCACCATTGTGCCAGGCCAGCCAGAGGGTATAACAAAGAGGCTCTGCCCTTCACAGTTGGCCCACTGGAACTGGCAGTGAAGGCAGGCAGTGCAGCCAGGAAGCAGGAAAAAGCTCTTTTGTCCTGGCTGTTGCTGGCACTGTGCACCTGTGTCCTCCACCATCACTGTAGCTGCTGGACAGCTCCGGAGTATAGAGCTTCTGGGCACTAGAGGGCTCTGCCTCCAAATTTATTACTCTCTACTAATCATTAGAAATATGATAGGGCAAATTTTGTACAAACAAGAATCCAACAAACACCAGAAAGAGGGCTAAGTGAAACTGAAATCACCAATCTTCTTGATAAATATTTCAAAATAAACATCATAAACATGCTCATGGAGTTACAGAAAAATATTCAAGATCTCTGGGAGGACTTCAAGAAAGAGATAGAAACTGAAAAATATAGTATCTAAAATGAAACACAATGGAGGGATTTAAAACCTGATTAGATGAGGTAGAGGAAATCATAAATGGAATAGAAATTAGACAGTAGGAAAGCAAAGAAGCTTAGGCATAGAGAGAAAAAAGGATCTATAGGAATGAAAGAATAATAGGAGAACTGTGTAACAAAGCCAAATGGAACAATATTAGCATTATAGGGGTACCAGAAGAAGAAGAGAGAGACAAACAGATAGAAAGCATTTTCAAGGAAATAACTGCTGAAACCATTCCAAATCTGGGGAAGGAAATAGTCTCTCAGGTCATGGAAGTGCAGACATCTCACAACACATGGAACCGAAGGAAGGCAACACCAAGACATATAATAATTAAAATGGCAAAGATCAAAGAGGAAAGAGTATTAAAAGCAGCCATAGAGAAAAAAAGGATCATGTACAAAGGGAAGCCCATCAGTCTATCATCAGACTTCTCAGCAGAAACCTTACAGGCCAGAATGGAGTGGCATGATATATTTAATGCAATGAACCAGAAGGGCCTTGATCCAAGACTACTCTACCCAGCAAGATTATCATTTAAATTTGAAGCATGGGTTAAACAAATTCCAGATAGGCAAAAGTTGAGGAAATTTACCTCCCACAAACTGTCTCTACAGTGTATTTTAAAGGGACTGCTATAGATGGAAGTGATCCTAAGGTTAATAGCTGTCATCAGAGAAGATAAAGTAGCACTAAGAGAAGCAGACCTATTAATTACTAAGCAAATGCAAAATTAAATCAACTACCCACAAAGTCAATCAAGCAATACACAAAGAGTACAGAATATGACACCTAGTATATAAAGAGTAGAGGTGGAAGAAAAAGAAGGGAGAAAGTGAAAAAACCTTTAACCTTTAGATTGTGTTTGAAATAGCATAATAAATAGGTTAAGTTACATTGTCAGATAGTAAAGCTGCCTTTGAACTTTTGGTAACCACATATCTAAACACTGTAATGGCAATAAGTATGTATCTATCAAAAGTCACCCTAAATATAAATGGACTGAATACACCAATCAAAAGACATAGTGTTACAGAATGGATAAAAAAACAAAACCCATCTATGCTACCTACAAGAGATTCACATCAAGCCCAAAGACATACACAGACTAAAAATGGAGTGAAAAAAGATATTTCATGCAAATAATAAGAATAAAACAGGAGTTGAAGTACTTATATCAGAAGAAAAATAGATTTCAAAACAGAAAATAGCAAGAGACAATGAAGGACAGACAATACATAATGACAAAAAGGTTAGTTCAACAAGAGAATGGATATAACAATTATAAATATCTATGCACCCATTAAAGGAGCACTTAAATATGTGAAACAAATACTAACAGAATTAAAAGGGGGAAATAAAATTCAATGCATTCATTTTAGGAGATTTCAACACACCACTCACTCCAAAAGACAGATCAACCAGATAGAAAATAAGGAGACAGAGGCACTGAACAACACATTAGAACAGATAAACTTAAAAGTCATCTACAGAACAATCCACCCAGAAGCAGAGGATACACATTCTTCATAAGTGTGTACATTTTGGAACACTTTCCAGAATAGATCACATACTAGGCCACAAAAAGGGCCTTAGTTAATTCAGAAAGATTGAAATGGTGCCAACCAGCTACTCAGACCACAAAGTATGAAACTAGAAATAAGTGATGCAAATAAAACAAAAAAAGCCCACAAGCACATGGAGGCTTAACAGCATGCTCCTAAGTAATCAACGGATCAATGACCAATTTAAAACAGATTAAGCAATAGATGGAAACAAATGAAAACAACAACGCAATACCTCAAAACCTGTGGGATGCAGCAAACACAATTCTAAGCGGAAACTAACTATATTGCAATACAGGCTTACCTCATGGAAGAAGAACAATCACAATTGAATAGTCTAAACTCATAATTAATGAAACTAGATGAAAAAGAAAAACAAATGAGGCCAAAGTCAGTAGAAGGAGGGACATAATAAAGATCAGAACAGAAATAAATAAAATTGAAAAAAATAAAATAATAGAAAAGGTCAATGAAACAAGGAGCTACTTCTTCGAGAAAGTAAGCAAAATAAATAATCCCCTAGCCAGACTTACCAAGAAGAAAAGAGATTCTACACACATAAACAGACTCAGAAATGAAAAAGGAAAAATCACTATGGACACCTTGGAAATAAAAAAACTATTAGAGAATACTATGAAAAAATACATATAAACAGTTTGGATAATATTGAAGAAAAGGACAACTTTCTATAAAAATACAACCTTCCAAGTCTGACCCAAGAAGAAACAGAAAATCTGAACAGACCAATTACCAGCAATGAAATTGAATTGGTAATCAAAAAACTTCCTAAGAACAAAACCCTGGACTGGTTGGCATCACCACTGATTTATCACTTAGTGAAGACCTAATAGCCATCCTCCTTAGAGTTTTCCAAAAGTAGAAGAGGAGGGAATACTTCCAAATTCATTCAGCAAGGCCAGCATCACTATAATACCAAAATCAGAGAAAGACACCACAAAAAGAGAAAATTACAGCCCTGATGAACATAGATGTGAAAATACTCAACAAAATCTTAGCAAATCGAATTTAAAAAAACCATCAAAAATGTCATCCATCATGATCAAGTGGGATTTATTCCAGGAATGCAAGATGGTACAATATTTGAACATCCATCAGCATCATCCACCACATCAACAAAAAGGAGGACAAAAATCAGATGATCATCTTAATAGATGCTAAAAAACATTTGACAAAATTTAACATCCATTCATGATAAAAACTCTCAACAAAGTGTGTATAGAGGACAAGTATCTCAACATAATAATGTCCATATACAACAAACCCAACAGCCAACATCATACTTAACAGCTAAAAGCTGAAAGCTTTTTCTCTAAGATCAGGAACAAGACAAAGATGCCCACTCCTACCACTTTTGTTCAATATACTACTGGAGGTCTTAGCCATGGCAATCAGACAACACCAAGAAATAATAGGCATCCAGATTTGTAAAGAAGATGTTAAACTGTCACTGTTTGCTGATGACATGATACTGTACATTAAAAAAACCCTAAAGAATCCTCTCCAAAACTAAAACTAATTATTGAATTCAGAAAAATTGCAGGATACAAAACTAATACACAGAAATCTATTGTATTCCTATATACTAATGATGAACTAGCAGAAAGAGAAATCAGGAAAACAATTCCATTTACAATTGCATCAAAAAGAATAAAATACCTAGGAATAAACCCAACCAAGGAGGTGAAAGACCTATATCCTGAAATGTTAAAGATTCTACCTTGGAAGTTGATTTTAGTTATTGCCATTTTCATTTTTTCTGAAAGTAGTATTTTGATATTAACATTCATGACCTGTACTTAAAGATGAGAAAAATGAAGGAAGGAAATGTTGAGTAAGAATGTTACATAGGAAACCAAGTTGGTTGCCTAAACATCCTCTTGTGGTAACAACTGATTGCTTCACTTTGGTGGGGATTCAAGACCAACTGGTGTTTAGCTTTGCTGATGTAGAATTTAGAATACTTGAAAAGAATGCTGAAAATAATGTGATTTAAGAGGACTGACTCATGAATAGTCCTGCATGAGACCAACACATAAAGACTGTAGTATACCTATGTATAAAATTACTTTTATCTGCTATCTAAGATGTTCCCTTCCTTATCAATACTTAAGAAAACCAAATGAATAGTTAGAAAACATTTTTGGGCAAGGAAAAAAAAATACAAAACAGGTTATCTGAAAGGATAATACATTGAGATTGAGAAGTGAAAGGATAAATCCATTATTGTTCCACAGCTAATGGTCCTAGTACCGGGAATATCCCTATTCTCTGGATCCATTAACACTCCTGGAAAATGCTGTCTAGTATGTGACAAATTCCCAACCTTTAGGTCTGTTTCTGTAACCATCCATAGCTAATGTTCCTAGTACCGGGAATATCCCTCTTCTCCTGATCCATTAATGCTCCTGGAAGATGCTGGCTAGTAAGTGACAAATTCCTAACTTTTAGGTCTATTTCTGTAACCATCTTGTAGATATACTATTTTTCTTCAGTTAGCACACTCTTTCCTCAATACGTAGGAGTACATCAAAATTCATTATTTTCAAATCCTTGCCTGTAAACAGATTCTAATAGTGACATTAACATCAGGCTGTTACTTTGGATGAACCTCTTATGTGTTTCCAAACTGCATAACATCATATTTACATTAAAGTGTTTCGTTTATTCTTCTAGATAGTAGAGAACAGCCTTGACAAAATCACTCTTGCTACTTTGATGTTGAAAATTCTAAGGGTGTCTTAGTGTGGAAACCATATATGCAGTGCTTTTTTTGGTAACTAAAGTATCATTGATGTACAATCTTATGAAGGTTTCACATAAACAACACAGTGGTTTCAACATTCACCCATATTATCAAGTCCTCACCCCCTACATTGCAGTCACTGTCTATTAGCGTGGTAAGATTTTATATAGTCATTAATTATCTTCTCTGTGCTGTACTTATATGCAGTGCTTTTTAAAAAAATTGTACTTCGTTAATTATAACAGTAAATATGGAAGAAGAGGCCATAGTTAGGTCTAAATCAAATTTAAGAAAATCCAGTTTTTTTCAGAAAGAAAAGCTACCAACCAGTGATTATCTATCATTATATGAATATCTAAAGAACAGAAACAGATAGTTTAAGTTGTTGTGCCTGACATACTAATTTAGCTATAAATAAGACTCTCAGCTAGACCAGATTATAATAGGCTAGTTACAGTTAAAAAATTGGCCAGAATTATTTCTAAGGTAATCGTTTGCTTCTAGTCCAGTTTACGTAAACCAAACAAGAGGCAATGCAAAGAGGAACCTACATGAGTAAGTGAATACAGATTTTCTGTGGTTTCTTAGCACCTCAACGAGAGGCAAGCAAAACTTGGTAGTTTATGTATCCCTTAAAACAGGCCTCTGATTTTGGTACTATTACAACACATGAATAACCATATGTCCACCAAATGGCTTACCTGCTATTTTTAAGGTGTTTCCTTACTTTCTCATAAATGCCTATTTATTCATTCTGTTTCTTCTTGCATCAACATTATCTATATTATTTATTTACAAATACATTCATTTCCCTTGTACTTACCTAATAAGCTTTTCTGACTTGCTATGAAAGTATGATTTTATTCTGTTGAATAAATTTTAAGTTAGAATATATGTTACATTAAGGTAAGGAGAATTCAATTGCTGTATTTGTGCAAAAAAAAATGTTAATACTCTCTTCAGTAAGACAAACCCTATGCCTTAAATTTAGTTATTTTATTATTAGAAATTATCGTTATTATTGAGGCCATTTTAGCTAACCTTTTCAGAAGTTACTAATTATTTTCATTTATAACTTCTGAGATAATATTTCTATTTCAACTATTGTATGGGTTTGTCAAGCAAATGAATCTTTAAAATAGCTGTGGGCAGAGTATATATCATTATCAGCTAACATGACAGCATGGAGGCGTTATTCACATTACTAACAACAAAAGCAGAAAGGGAGAATGGAGCATGGATTTTTTAAAAAAACTCTTCTTTCTATTTCCACCATGGTGATGTTAAGGTGAAAAAATACTGGCAATAGAGATGCTCCAAGGAAATTTTGAAGTGTGACAGAAGTTATAATAAATAATAATTATGACAAATGATAACTTTTTAAAAATTCACCCTGTGTAAAAGTCTCAGTGGACTTACACAAAATCTTACAGCTAATGCATTCCTTTTTCCTAATTTTAAACTCTCTACATTTTCTAATGCCACCTTGGAGCCAGTAACTAATCAGCATTTATAAATGAAAGTATTTTGTTTAGATGCAACTACTTTACTAAGTTTCAGTGCAGAAGATTCCTGTTAAAGTCACTCTTGGTGTGAGTTGAAGTTGAGAATAAACTAAGTGCTTCATTTTTGCATGAACAATTATTGATGGTAATATGAAGTACATAAATATTCTGAAATGGGGGAAGGAAATTTTTTTCAAGGTAAACACCCATATATATTTGTCCCTTCTACACCCAAATCAAACCTGATTGATCAACCAACTTTGGAATATTTTTAACTTAATGGCAGCCACTCCTACTGTTCTTTAATTGGATAATAATTCTGTTGCCTTAATGCTGATACAATTTTAATTTTTCAACTGATGCAATGAGGTAATTACACAAGTAAATTTTTATGAAAAGCAAAAAGAAAATATTAGTGTAAGCACTTAAAATGGTACCTTCTTTAGCTCATGACAAAGGCAAAATGCATCTTTCTCTTTATAGGTTTATTCAGTTATGTTTAACTTTGGATAACTAAAAACCCTATGTACTGTAGCATTACATTTCTTTATTTATATCTTATCCATATTCATAAACAGAAAAGTAAAACTGAGATCTGTCAAATCCTTAATGTTGGGGAAGTCCAAAGTGGGTGTTTTTCTCAGTTGAAAATGAATTATCATTTTGTTTTTTTGTATTTGATTCTCCCATGTAAATCCCAGTGAGGCCCTAAGTGCATCTTATCCTTACATACATTTCCTTTCTCTGAAAAGAAAATGAATAATGATTAAGTAATGTAAGACATACCCAAATTGGGAAGAAGCTGTTGCATCTAATTTTCTTATTAAATATTTTTAAAAGAAACTTCTACAAGCTGTGTATATTGAATCACACATTGAAATTAATGGATCTCCAAGTAAATCTAGTATTATTGTAGAATATTAGAATTCTATAAAATAGAATTATTTTATTATGATGCTTCTCCAAACCAACTACAAGGATTGTCAATAAAACTATATCTGTATCTATTAAATAGTTAGCTATGTTATAACTTGAGGTTGATTACAATTAGAAAAATCTAAGAAATGTATTTAAATATGTATGTGCATAAAATGTAACTATAGAAATTATATACCTGCTTATCACATCCAAACAAACAAAAAACTGTTTTAAGCTATTGCTATCACTATATGATATTCCTATTTCTTTACATAATACTTTGCAAAGCCAGGGAAAAAGATCAAGAAAAGCCAGTGATAAGCATGAATATATATCTATTAAACTAAGAAGTGTGTCAGTGGTACACCATTATAAGTCATTTTTCATACAAAGCAGCTTGGAGTATTGTACACCTAGGAAAAGTAGAGAAGAATTGAATTTATATACTATTTGTAAAATATATTCTAAATCAATGGTTAGTTATTTCCTAAAATGTTTTTTAAATAGTGATCAACGAACAATATTAGGAATTTCTTGGAGTGCTTATTATATCAGATTTATTGCTATGAAATAATGTATATTCTTTAGTTTGACAAAAAGTTTATTGTTTGTTAATCATTAAAATATAATACTGAGAAATTTGAAAAAGCTCTCATTGTAAAGTTAAAACTTGTCTATTAAGTAACAAAACTTCAGTTGTTATTTTAAATTCTAAAATTACTGTGCTGTAGAGCTCATTGAATACAAGGACTACAAAGCACTTAAACTTAGTGATATTGACTAGCTTCATTTAATTCATATGCTAGGGGCTGAAACCTGACTCTTGAACTACTTATACACAGAGCATCACTATTCATCCTTAATACAAGTGAAGCAACTTGAGACTTTAAAAAATGCCTGTCTCTTGACTGACAAAAATGTGAAGTGACAGGAGTAATTTCAAATAGCTCATAGTCAATTAACCATAATATTTACTGATAGTGTCATCTTCACTAATAAGAAGCAGGGCATTGATAAATACTGGGCAAACAAAATGGACTTCAGAGTTCAGATCAGCTATGCAAATGGATGAAGGTCATTTGAAATTATGAAAGGTTAGAGAAAACATTGTTTTAAAAGCTTAAATATACTAGCCATTAAGTAAGAAATTCACAGAGCATCTTCTCTTGACTCTGAGGATCATTCTTTCAGGAGAAATCTGCATGTGCAGTAAGTCGATTATCAGCGTAATTACTAAAAGCTGTTATTTAGGGTGTAGTCAAAGTTATTGCCTCAATTCTGCCTTCTTTGCTGGAAAAAAAAAGACTTTACAAAGATGTGCGGTTTTGTTTTTGTGAGGTTTGCCTTTTTTTTAAATTTATTTTTATTGTGGTAAAATATATGTAACATGAAATTTACTCTCTTAATCAGATTTCAGTATAGACAGTGGTATTAAACATTCATATTGTTTTGCAATGATAAACACTGCCCATTTCCAAAAATCTTTTCATCTTGCATCTATATTCATTAAATAATTCTCATTCCCTCATTATTCTAGAAATATCATTATCTCTATGTTCCTTAAATAATTGAATGAAGCTCTATATTCATTAAATTATTCCTCATTCCCTCATTCCCCCAGTCCCTGGTAACCAACATTCTACTTTCTATCCTTATGACTTTTACTACTCTTAAGTACTCATATAAATGAAATCATACACTATTTGTCTTTTGGGGATCAAAAAAGATCCCGTAACTTTAAATAATGACCTCAAGATATATCCATGTTGTAGCATATGTTAGAATTTACTTCCATTTTAAGGCTGAATAATACTGCATTGTATGCATGCACAATATTTTGCTTATCATTTCAACCATCAATTAATACTTGGGTTGCTTCCATATTTTAGGTATTGTGATAATGCTATAGGGAATATGTGTGTGCAGATATATCTTTAAGACCCAGCTTTCAATTCTTTTGGGTATAGAGACAGAAGTCAAATTGCTGGATCACATGATAATTCTATTTTTATTTTTTGAGGAACTGCATACTGTTTTCTACAGAGGCTGTCCATTTTATATTCCCATCAACAGTACCCAAGATTTCCAATTTCTCCACATCCTCACCTATATGCGCTGTTTTCATTTTTTTTTAAGTCATCCTAATAGGTTTGAGGTGGTAGTTCATTGTACTTTTGAACTGCTATTCCCTAACGGTTAGTGATATTGAACATGTTTTCATGTGCTTATTGGCCATATGTATGTCTTCTTTGGAGTAATATCTATTAAGGTCCAATGCCCATTTTTTAATTAGGTGAATTATCTTTTAATTGTTGAGTTTAGGAGTTCTCTATATATTTTGAATATTAATCTCTTATCATAAATATTTTTTGCAAATGATTTTTTCCCTTTCTTTGGGTTCCCTTTCTACTCTGTTTTTACTTTGTGCCTTTTATTTATATCTTTATTTCCTCTCAACAATGTTTTGTAGATTTTTTTGTACAAATACTTCACCTCCTTTATTAATTCTTCCTAATTTACTTCTCTTTGATTTATTGTAAACTAAATTGTTTTCTTAATTTCCTTTTCATATTGCTCATTGTTAGTGTATAGAATGCAAGAGAATATTTTATGTTGACTTTGTATATTGCTAAATTTACATAATCTGTATATTTTTTTCTAAGAATTTTTTTGTGTAATCTTTAGTTTTCTACATATAAAGTCATATCATCTGCAATCAGAAATAATTTTATTTCTTCCTTTCCAGTTTGGATGCTTTTTAGTTATTTTTATTCCCTAATTGTCTGACTGGAACTTTCAGTACTATATTGAATAAAAGTGGCAAAAGTGGGCATCCTTGCCATGTTCCTTAGTTTAGAAGAAATGTTTTCAGTCTTTCACCATTGAGTATGATGTTTGCTGTGTGTTTTTCATATATAGCATTATGTTGAGGTAGTTTCCTTCTAGTCCTGGTTTATTTTTATCATGAAGGAATTTTAAATTTTGTCAAATGCTTTTTCTGCATCAGTTGAGGTGATCACACTTTATTCTGTCAATGTAGTACATTACATGAATTGATTTTCATATGTTGAATCATTCTTGCATGCCAGGAACATATCCCACATGGTCATATTGTGTTATTCTTTCAGCATGTTTCTGAATTCAGTTTGCTCGTATTTTCTTGAGCATTTTTGTATCAATGTTCATAGGAATATTGGTTTTAGTTTACTTTTCTTATAGTATCTTAGTCTGGCTTGGTATCAGGTTAATGCTGACCTTATAGAGTAGCATTAAGTGTTGCCTTCTCTTCAGTTTTTGGAAAATGTTTGAAAAGAGTTTTTGTTTGCTCTCTAATTGTCTGGTATCATTTTCCAGCGAAGTCATTCACCAGTGAACTCACCAGTGGAGGTTCAGAGATTTTCTCTCCATATTTTGATTATTGATTCAATCTCCTTATTAGTTATATGTCTATTAAGATTTTTCTGTTTAATTGTGATTTAGTCTTGGCATGTTTTGTGTTTGTTAGAATTTGTCCATTTCATCTAGGTTATTTAATCTGTTCACATAAAGTTATTCACAGTACTCTCTTATGATCCTTTTTATTTTTATAGAATCAGTAGTAATGTCCCTACTTTCCTTTTTGATTTTTGTAAATTGGATCTTTTTTCTTTTTTTAATTCAATATATTTTTTTGTTTTCCAATTTTTTTATTGAAGTATAGTTGATTTATAATCTTATATTGGTTTCAAGTATACAACACAGTGGTTCAACAGTTACCCATATTATTAAATCCTCACCCCACTAGTGTAGTTACTAAGTTACCATCTGTCAATATAGGAAGATGTTACAGAGTCATTGGCTGTATTCTCCATTCTGTAGTACTGAGTAATTTTGTGCCCCTTTATCCCCAGTCACCCTCCACACCCACCTACCCAACCCCTACCCCATGGTAGCCACCATCACTTTTTAGTATCAGTGAGTCAACTGCTATTTTGTTCATTTAATTTTGTTTTGTATTAGATTCTACAAATAAGTGAAATCATATAGTATTTGTCCTTCTCTAACTGGCTTATTTCACTTAGCATAATACCCTCTAGGTCCTTCCATATTGTTGTAAATGACAGAAAACAAAATTCGAATTTACAAAATAAAGTTAAAGTAAGACTAGTTTTTATAATAGCCCATTTATTCACCTCTATTGTGATCTTTTGTTCTCCATACAGCTTTGAGTTACTGCATAGTGCACTTTTATAACAACTTGCAGGACTCCCTTTAGCATTTTTAGGTTACCAGGTAAAAAACGTTTGTTTATCTGTGAATGTCTTAATTTCTCCCTTACTTTTTTTATATCAACCCTGCCTTCTGGCCTCCAAAGTTTCTAATGAGAATTCTGTTTATAATCTTATTGAGAATTCCTTTTTTATGTGACAAGTTGCTTTTCACCTGTAGCTTTCAAGATTCTGTTTGTCTTTGGTTTTAGACAGTTTGGTTATAATGTGTCTTAGCATGGGTTTCTTTGACGTCATCCCACACATGTGTTCACAGTCCAAACTTCTTGGGTGTTTATACTCATGTCTTTCATCAAATTTGGGAAATTGTCTGCTATTATTATTATTATTTTTTTTTTTGAGAAGGCATCTCTCATATTTATTGATCAAATGGTTGTTAACAACAATAAAATTCTGTATAGGGGACTGAATGCACAATCATTAATCAACCCCAAGCCTAATTCTCAACAGTCTCCAATCTTCTGAAGCATAACAAACAAGTTCTTACATGGTGAACAAGTTCTTACATAGTGAATAAGTTCTTACATGGTGAACAGTGCAAGGGCAGTCATCACAGAAACTTCCGGTTTTGATCACATATCATGAACTATAAACAATCAAGTCAGATATGATTATTCGCTTGATTTTTATACTTGATTTAAATGTGAATCCCACATTTCTCCATTATTATTATTATTATTATTATTATTATTATTATTATTATTATTTTAATAAAATGCTGAAGTGGTAGGTAGATGCAAGGTAAAGTTAGAAAACATAATTTAGTCCTGTAAGAGGGCAAATATAGATAATCACATCTGTGCCTGTAGACTAAGTATTAATCCAAGCTAGACAAGGGTAACAAAACATCCACGGATGCAGAAGATTTCTCTCAAAACAGCAGGGGTGAGGTTCTAAGCCTCACCTCTGTTGATCCCCAATTTCTCACCTGATGGCCGCCCTGCGACTGTGCCTGTCTTAGGTTGTTCCTCCGTTGAGGAATCTTACCTGTCTCTGGCTAACCAGTCATCTTCCGGGGCCATACAGGGAAATGTAAAGTTGCTAAGTGAGAGAGAAGCCATATTGTTTGAAAAGGTTGGCTTTTTACTTCTTTGCAGATTTATGCCCTGTGGCTTCTATGCCCAGCATTTGTCTTGAGGTATCTTTACCACTTGGAAGAATTATGATACTCGGTAATTTTCGATATGAGGCACGAATTCTACTGAAGGGTTGTAATTAGGAAGGAAGAAGAAAAGCTATAGAAGTAGCAGACAGAAGAAAACATGGGAAGATTGATTATTTCTTTGACTTATCTTCTTGTAGAGTAACATAAGCATGTATAGGTTTTAAACTACTAATTAAATTGCATGCACACATTAACATAATAGGAATACAGCTATATAACAAAAGCAGACCTACAATTACCAGACATATCCAGTGAAACCAAGAAAACCAGTTAGGTACCCTAGACATTTGTGAAAAATTATCAATAATATGATGGATATTATCTAACTGAATTTGAATAGTTTGAGAAAAAATCAGAGAAATTAAAACAACACATTCCTGGGAACTGTGCACATCCCACATATTCTTCTAACAGTAGACAGTCTATAGTCACACGATTTTGTAGCACAGCAACTTGCACTTCTCCTAATTCTTGGTTGAGTTCTGACAGTATAAATCCAGTCAAATTTGTTGTTTTACTGTATGCACAGGCCAGCTTAGATATCTCCTTCTTCATTCCAATGGCAAGTCCAGTAACCGGTAGGATGAATGCAGCCACAACAGCAACAGTGCCAGGATCTTTGTTGAAGTTTTTTGATGATCATCTTCTGGGATGACTTCCAGAGGATGTTGATGTTGGAAGTTTTTCTTCATATCATATCTTAATTCATTTTCTGGGTAGCCAAATTAGGCTTTGATCCTCTGTATAAACACAAACAAACCCATTTCCCACCCTTTGATATTACCTTTATACCATTGTGAAGAACCTATTGGAGACCACCACACAGGAACTGCTTTTTTTTTTTAAGAGAAAGGAATATTATCAGAAAAATGTACTTCCATAGCTGATCATCTGACACCCTTTAAAAGATCCAAATTAAGGTTATGTAAAGCATGCATTAATCATTGATTTGCAGTAGTTTTATCCTATCAGGGAGTTATCCCCCTTTTATTTCTCTTTTTTTTGTTATCATTAATCTACAATTACATGAAGAACATTATGTTTACTAGGCTCTCCCCTACATCAAGTCCCCCCTACAAACTCCATTACAGTCACTGTCCATCAGCATAGCAAAATGTTGTAGAATCACTACTTGTCTTCTCTGTGTTGCACAGCCCTCACCATGCCCCCCCACACTATACATGCTAATCATAATACCCCCTTTTTTCTCCCCCCCCTTATCCCTCCCTACCCACCCATCCTCCCTAGTCCCTTTCCCTTTGATACCTGTTACTCCATTCTTGGGTTCTATGATTCTGCTACTGTTTAGTTCCTTCAGTTTTTCCATTCTTCTTATACTCCACAGATGAGTGAAATCATTTGGTATTTCTCTTTCTTCGCTTGGCTTATTCCACTGAGCATAATGCCCTCTAGTTGTTGCGAATTGTAGGATTTGTTTTCTTGTTATGGCTGAATAATATTCCATTGTGTATATGTACCACATCTTCTTTATCCAGTCATCTACTGATGCACACTTAGTTTGCTTCCAATTCTTGGCTATTGTAAATAGTGCAGCAATAAACATACGGGTGCATCTGTCTTTTTCAAACTGGAGTGCTGCATTCTTAGGATAAATTCCTAGGAGTGGAATTCCTGGGTCAAATGGTAAGTCTATTTTGAGATTTTGAGGAAACTCCATATTGCTTTCCAAAACGGTTGAACTAATTTTCATTCCCACCAGCAGTGTAGGAGGGTTCCCGTTTCTCCGCAACCTCGCCAACATTTCTTGTTTGTCTTTTGGATGGTGGCCATCCTTAGTGGTGTGAGGTGATATCTCATTGTGGTTTTAATTTGCATTTCTCTGATAACTAGCAATGTGGAGCATCTTTTCATGTGTCTGTTGGCAATCTGAATTTCTTTTTTGGAGAACTGTCTGTTCAGTTCCTCTGCCCATTTTTTAATTGGATTATTTGTTTTTTGTTTGTTGAGGTGGGTGAGCTCTTTATATATTTTGAACGTCAAGCCTTTATCGGATCTGTCATTTACAAATATATTCTCCCATACTGTAGGGTACCTTTTTGTTCTATTGATGATGTCTTTTGCTGTACAGAAGCTTTTCAGCTTAATATAGTCCCACTTGTTCATTTTTGCTGTTGTTTTCCTTGCCCGGGGAGATATGTTCAAGAAGAGGTCACTCATGTTTATGTCTAAGAGGTTTTTGCCTATGTTTTTTTCTAAGAGTTTTATGGTTTCATGACTTACATTCAGGTCTTTGATCCATTTTGAATTTACTTTTGTGTATGGGGTTAGACAGTGGTCCAGTTTCATTCTCTTACATGTAGCTGTCCAGTTTTGCCAACACCATCTGTTGAATAGACTCTCATTTCCCCATTGTATGTCCATGGCTCCTTTATCAAATATTAATTGACCATATATGTTTGGGTTAATGTCTGGAGTGTCTAATCTGTTCCACTGGTCTGTGGCTCTGTTCTTGTGCCAGTACCAAATTGTCTTGATTACTATGGCTTTGTAGTAGAGCTTGACGTTGGTGAGTGAGATCCCCCCCACTTTATTCTTCTTTCTCATGATTGCTTTGGCTATCTGGGGTCTTTGCTGTTTCCATATGAATTTTTGAACTATTTGTTTCAGTTCATTGAAGAATGTTGCTGGTAATTTGATAGGGATTGCATCAAATCTGTATATTGCTTTGGGCAGGATGGCCATTTTGACGATATTAATTCTTCCTAGCCAGGAGCATGGGATGAGTTTCCATTTGTTAGTGTCCTCTTTAACTTCTCTTAAGAGTGACTTGTAGTTTTCAGGGTATAGGTCTTTCACTTCTTTGGTTAGGTTTATTCCTAGGTATTTTATTCTTTTTGATGCTATTGTGAATGGAGTTGTTCTCCTGATTTCTCTTTCTCTTGGCTCATTGTTAGTGTATAGGAAAGCCGCAGACGTCTGTGTGTTAATTTTGTATCTTGCAACTTTGCTGTATTCCGATGTCAGTTCTAGTAGTTTTGGGGTGGAGTCTTTAGGGTTTTTTATGTACAATATCATGTCATCTGCAAATAGTGACAATTTAACTTCTTCTTTACCAATCTGGATTCCTTGTATTTCTTTGTTTTGTCTAATTGCCATGGCTAGGACTTCCAATGATAACTTGAATAACAGTGGGGATAGTGGGCATCCCTGTCTTGTTCCAATCTCAGATGAAAAGCTTTCAGCTTCTCGCTGTTCAGTATGATGTTGGCTGTGGGGTTTATCATATATGGCCTTTATTATGTTGAGGAGGTACTTGCCCTCTATACCCATTTTGCTGAGAGTTTTTATCATGAATGGATCTTGAATTTTGTCAACTGCTTTTTCAGCATCTATGGTGATGATCATGTGATTTTTGTCCTTCTTTTTTGTTGATGTTGTGGATGATGTTGATGGATTTTCGAGTGTTGTACCATCCTTGCATCTCTGGGATGAATCCCACTTTGTCATAGTGTATGATCCTTTTGAAATATTTTTGAATTTGGTTTGCTAATATTTTATTGAGTAGTGTTGCATCTACATTCATCAGGGATATTGGTCTGTAATTTTCTTTTTTGGTGGGGTCTTTGTCTGGTTTTGGTATTAGGGTGATATTGGCTTCATAGAATGAGTTTGGGAGTATTCTCTCCTCTTCTATTTTTTTGGAAAATTTTTAGGAGAATGGGTATTATGTCTTCTCTGTATGTCTGATAAAATTCCGAGGTAAATCCAGCTGGCCCACGGGTTTTGTTCTTAGGTAGTTTCTTCATTACCATTTCAATGTCTTTGCTTGTAATTGGTTTTTTTAACTTTTGTGTTTCTTCCTTCGTCAGTCTTGGAAGGTTGTATTTTTCTAGGAAGTTGTCCATTTCTTCTAGGTTTCCTAGCTTCTTAGCATATAGGTTTTCATAGTAATCTCTAATAATTCTTTGTATTTCTGTTGGGTCCTTCATGATGTTTCCTTTATCATTTCTGATTCTGTTGATGTTTGTTGATTCTCTTTTTCTCTTAATAAGTTTGGCTAGAGGCTTATCTATGTTGTTGATTTTCTCAAAGAACCAGCTCTTGGTTTCACTGTTTTTTTCTATTGTTTTATTCTTCTCAATTTTGTTTATTTCTTTTCTGATCTTTATTATGTCCCTCCTTCTACTGACTTTAGGCCTCATTTGTTCTTCTTTTTCCAGTTGTGTGATGTTAGACTATTCATTTGGGATTGTTCTTACTTCTTCAAGTGTGCCTGGATCACTATATACTTTACTCTTAAGACTGCTTTCTCCGCGTCCCACAAAAGGTGGGGGTTTGTGTTGTTGTTGTTATTTGTTTCTATATATTCCTTGATCTCTATTTTAATTTGTTCATTGATCCATTGATTATTTAGGAGCATGTTGTTAAGCCTTCGTGGGTTTGTGAGCCTTTTTGCTTTCTTGGTACAATTTATTTCTAGTTTTATATCTTTGTGGTCTGAAAAGTTGGTTGGTAGGATTTCAATCTTTTTGAATTTACTGAGGCTCTTTTGTGGCCTACTATGTGGTCTATTCTGGAGAATGGTCCATGTGCACTTGAGAAGAATGTGTGTCCTGTTGCTTTTGGGTGTAGTGTTCTATAGATGTCTATTAGGTCCATCTGTTCTAGTGTGTTGTTCAGTGCCTCTGTGTCCTCACTTATTTTCTGTCCAGTAGATCTATCCTTGTGGTGAGGTGAGTGGTGTGTTGAAGTCTCCTAAAATGAATGCATTGCATTCTATTTACCCCTTTAGTTCTGTTAGTATTTGTTTCGTATATGCTGGGTGCTCCTGTGTCAGGTGCATATATATTTAGAATGGTTATATCCTCTTGTTGGACTGAGCCCTTTCTCATTATGTAATGTCCTTCTTTATCTCTTGTTACTTTCTTTGTTTTGAAGTCTATTTTGTCTGATACTAGTACCGCAATCCCTGCTTTCTTCTCTCTGTTGTTTGCCTGATGTATGTTTTCCGTCCCTTGACTTTAAGTCTGAGCATGTCTTTGGGTTTGAGGTGAGTTTCTTGTAAGCAGCATATAAATGGGTCTTGCTTTTTTATCCATTCTATTACTCTGTGTCTTTTGATTGGTGCATTCAGTCCATTTGACTTTAGGGTGACTATTGAAAGATATGTATTTATTGCCATTGAAGGCTTTAGATTCGTGGTTACCAAAGGTTCAAGGTTAGCTTCTTTAGTATCTTACTGCCTACCTTAGCTCACTTATAGGGCTGTTATATACACTGTCTGGAGATTCTTTTCTTCTCTCCCTTCTTATTCCCCCTCCTCCATTCTTTATATGTTGTTTGTTTTATTCTGTGCTCTTTTGTGTTTCCTTTAACTGTTTTTAGTGTGTAGTTGATTTTATTTTTTGCCTTTAGTTAGTATTTGGTTTGTCTGCTTTCTTTGCTGTGTTGTTTTCTTTGGTGACATCTGTTTAGTCTTAAGAGTGCTCCCATCTAAAATAGTCCCTCTGGAATACCCTATAGAGGTGGTTTGTGGTTGGCAAATTCCCTCAACTTTTGCTTGTCTGGGAATTGTTTAATGCCTCCTCCATATTTAAATGTTAATCGTGCTGGATACAGTATCCTTGGTTCAAGGCTCTTCTGTTTCATTGCATTAAATATATCATGCCATTCTCTTCTGGCCTGTAAGGTTTCTGTTGAGAAGTCTGATGATAGCCTGATGGGTTTTCCTTTATAGGTGACCTTCTTCTCTCTAGCTGCCTTTAAAACTCTGTCCTTGTCCTTGATCTTTGCCATTTTAATTATTATGTGTCTTGGTGTTGTCCTCCTTGGGTCCTTTCTGTTGGGAGTTCTGTGTATTTTTGTGGTATGATCGATTATTTCCTCCCCCAATTTGGGGAAGTTTTCAGCAATTATTTCATCAAAGACACTTTCTATCCCTTTTTCTCTCTCTTCTTCTGGTACCCCTATAATATGGATATAGTTCCTTTTGGATTGGTCACACAGTTCTCTTAATATTGTTTCATTCCTGGTGATCCTTTTATCTCTCTCTGTGTCAGCTTCTATGCGTTCCTTTTCTCTGGTTTCTTTTCCATCAATGGCCTCTTGAATCTCATCCATTCTGCTTATAAATCCTTCCATAGTTTGTTTCACTTGTGTAATCTCCTTCTGGACATCTGTAATCTCCCTCCAGACGTCTGTAATTTCCCTCCGGACTTCATCCCTTATTTCTTGTATATTTCTCTGCATCTCCATCAGCATGTTTATGGTTTTTATTTTGAATTCTTTTTCAGGAAGACTGGTTAGGTCTGTCTCCTCAGGTGTTGTCTCTGTAATCTTTGTCTGCCTCAAATTTTGCCTTTTCATGGCAATAGAGATAGTTTGCAGAGCTGGCATGAGTAACGGCTGGAGGAACTTCCCTTCTTGTTGGTTTGTGGCCTTACTCTCTTGGGAGAACAGCAACCTCTAGTTGCTTGTTCTGGGCAGCTGAGTGCAGATGGGGCTTCTGATTCTTGCCTGGCTGCAATGGAGTTTATCTCCGCTGTTCTGTGGGTGGACGCTGCCTTGGGCTGCTTCTCCGATATGGTGGAGCCGCGTTGGAGGGGTAACAGCCAGGAGGCTGTTTATCTCCGTGAGAGTCCTCTGAGCTGCTGTGCTATCCAGGGGTTTAGGGTTCCCGGAGTTCCCTGCTTCTCGACTAAGTGTCCCAAGACTCTTCTGTCCAGCTGTGGGGTCCCTGTCCCTTTAAGACTTCCAAAAGCACTTGCTTTTCTTTGTCCCCAGGGTACTGGTGCAGGGACCCGCTCACAGGTCTTACTGTCCTGTTTCCCTAGTATCCAGGACCCCACGCATGTATTGTGTCTGCACTCTCATTTGGATGGCTAGGGCTGGGTGTTTAGCAGTCCTGGGCACCCTCTCCCTACCCGCTCCGACTCCTCTTCTCCCGCCGGGAGGTGGGGTGCGGGACACTTGGGTCCTGCCAGGCCGGGGCTTGTATCTTACCCCCTTTGCGAGGCGCTGGTTTCTCACAGGTGTGGATGTGGTATGGACATTGTCCTGTATCTTCTGGTCTCTCTTTTAGGAAGAGTTGTCTTTGTTGTATTTTCAAAAATATATGTGGTTTTGGGAGAAGATTTCCGCTGCTCTACTCATGCTGCCATCTTCTGCTATTATTTTTTTCAAATATTCTTTCTACTCCGTTCTTCTTCTGAGAAGCCCACAATGTATATGTTGGTTCCCTTGCTGGTATCCCACAAGTGCCTTAGCCTCTCTTCATTTTTCTTCAGTCTTTTTTCTCTCTGTTACTTGGATTCATTACTTTCTCCTGTTATATCTTCATATTCACTGATTCATTCTTCTGCCTGCTCAATTCTACCTTTGAATCCCTCTAGTGAATTTTTTTATTTTGGTTATTCAACTTTTTACATCCAAAATTTCTTTTTGATTTATTTTTTCTATTTCTTCATTGATTTTTTTCCCTTTTACTCATACACAATTTTTCTGATGATCTTATAGTTCTTCCAGGATCTGTAAAACCTTGTTTTAAATCTTTCATCTGGTAGATATGCTATGAGGTCTTTCTACAGTTTCTGTTGGTTTTATTTTTGTTTTTTCATTGGAATGGGACTTCCCTGTTTTTTGTGTGCATTATATTATTGAAAACTGGACATTTTAATCTAATAATGTAACTCTGGAACTCAGATTCTCTCCATTTCCAGGTTTGCTATTTTTTTGTTTTCTATAGGCTATGTCTGTGCTGAAGATGCCTGAGGTGTAAACTGCCGGTCTTTTCAAGTTTTGTTTTTCAGCCTGTGGTGAGAAATCCCATTTTTGAATGCGTTTTATCTTTCTAACTTGCCCAGTATGCTTTTGAATGATCTAGTAATTAATATCTAGTTTTCAGAAAGGGAAACAGGGGAAAAGGGAGGGAGAAATATAGTGCTGGCTCTCTAAATACCTTGGGATTTACTTTAGCCGGAGGAAGAGGAGCTTGCAGTAATAACAGGTAGTACAAAAACAATGGCTACTTGCCTCTGTGTCTGCACCTCTGGAAAGAAGGAGCAGTCAGTTATCAGAACACAGATTCTGGATAATTGGGTGATAGATCTTATTGCCCTCCTTGTCTCCCTTAAGCTGCATGCAGACTGTTGTAGGCACACATGCATAGCTTCCTGCCATGGGTTTGGGGCCTGGGGCTGTATAGTGACTTCAGTTCACCACAATTCACCACAATTTATCATCCAAGACTTTTCCCATAAGTTGCAAGCCTTCAGTATACCCCAGAGTTCCAAAATAGATACCTCAGACAGACTCTGCCAGGGTAATTGTTGTCTAGGTGGAAGATTGACTCCTAGTGCCTACTACTCCATGGTCTTCCCAGAATCCTCTATTGTCTTAGGTTGTTAACATTGTTTGGTTTTCCACAAAACAAGCAAAAGACAGAACTTTTACTAGTCCTTAAGAAAGATGCTACATTGGTAAAGGTCAGAGATAGATTAACAAATTATTTGCTTTGTAATTATAAATCCATGATTCCCATTATATAAACATTTAAATGTTGTAATATAACAATAAAAATTCCTTATTTTAGATTATAAATCTCTATTTTTAACACCTTAACTATATTATTTTTTGTAGTTTATTTTAAAAGCATGAATTAAGCTCAGTTTATCTTTTCTTTGAAAAATTTGCTTCACTTGTGCTTAGAAGATGCACATAGTTTAAATTTTAAGATCATGACTACAAACACTCTTTTCTGTTCACATGCAGTAGAAGAATAAGGAATGATCATAACCATTGTATATACCAAAGCAGTGCTCCTTAAACGCTGTTTTGGTGCATACCTTTTTGTCTAAAATATGTGTGCTCATAAAATTGTATTAACTGGTCAGAGAACTCAATGAATGTGATTTCACTGAAGAAAAATATAGAAAAAAACACAGCTGAGATGAAAAAATTAAGAGGAAACATTTTTAATTCATTATTAAAACAAACCCCATTTTCTTATTTAAAATGGCTTCTGACCAATTGATGTTCAGTTTAATTACCCTTCAAAAACAGACAACAAAATATAGTTAAAATATATTTAGTTCTACTCCCTAAACTTTAAGAATTACTTTGGTTTTCTTTATAATTATGCCTTTTTAACATGTACTCGCCATGTCACTAGAAATTGGAAACTTTCAGCATATGGTACTACAGGTATCATCAAACTAAAAATGCATAAATGCTCTCCTTATCCTTTCCAGATCATTAAGTATGATCAGTAATAAAGCTTAAGTTAAATAGTTTGTTAGGGTGGAAGCTCCTGGTACTCTTCTATAGAATTCATGAGGTCAGATTCCACAGTGTCAAGGAAAATCAACTTAATGAAGCAATTTAATTAAAATTAATTGAGTATGATTCTGTCTCTTAACTATGAGATTGATGTAGGGTTATTTCCAACATTTTCTTTGCTTAAGGTGAAACTATACTTTCATACTTCTTTTCTCTTCTTAATTCTTTTTCTGGAGTTGATAGTTTTAATAAATAACATTTATTAGAACTTAGAGATATATAAGGCTTTTGAGGTCATTTCAGCTTCTCCAAGTTGAGAAGGAATTATTCTTTTATTCTCTTTACATACCTCTCATACCACTCCTGAATGTGGTTCTTAATAAAGATTCTAAGCTGAAAAGTAATCATATACTGAAGCTTCACTGAGTGCTTTGTTTATATTATATATGCTTACTTTAAGAACATTATAATCTGCTGACAAACTTGTAAGAGCCAACTAGAAACATTTTAGTGCAGAAATTTAATGTTCATGTTACAGATTTTTTCAAGTCAGCATGATTTGCACATACCTGATTAAAGGAATACCTGCAGATATAGTATGCTTCTGGCATGACTGACTCCTCTGTCTTTCAGAAATACTATTCCCCATATAAATCAACTTGACTTTTTCATTAAGTTAAGTAGCTTCCATTTGACTCCCTCCACTGTGCCTGCTTATGTGTAAATATTATAACTCTCCTGCAAGGTACTTAGTGATTAAAATATTCACTAGGTTTGGCAACATTGGGTGTAAAAAGGTACCCATGGTGTTGACCAAAAAGGAATACATTAGATTAGGTATTGGGTCTTGCTCCTAGGTTCATATTTTAGCTTGATAGTATACTGTGGTAGTTTTTTCGCATAACTAAAAGAGATTTAAAATTTCCTTCCATGTGCATGCCTCTTCACCCCTTTGATGTCATTTAGTGCATACACTGAGATGGTCTTTATGCAAATAAAAATTTACATCTCTTTAACATTTCTATCTTTGAAACATATTGAAAAATTTCTTTTATTATACAGAAATAAAGTGAACTATTTATGTTCTTTAATGTTCTCTTCATGTTTATATTGTAAACCTGGAAGAATGGTAAATTTAATTGATCAGGGAAACTGAATGCATTGAATATGATTTCTCTAGTGTTACTCTATGGATCACATTAATCAATTGCCAGATAAAGAAGTAACATAATTACCAAAGGCCTTAGAATATAGCCAGTACATCTAGTAGAAAACTTTATATATTATAAAACTCTATCAACTTAGACACTTTCAGCATGGCAGGGTACCTGAGCAGGAATCATATGGAGAGCTGTAGTAGGGTAACTGCAGGCAAAAGGTATCTTTTTAAACTAACTCACTGATAAAAAGCTTCAACAGCATGACATATCTCTACATGCTGTGAAACAGCAGCTGACAGAGCAAATCAACATGTAACAGTTGGATTCAGGGCTAAAGATATAGGACCGTAAACCAAATGAGGCTTGTGAACAGCCACCAGGGTTGCAAATCAAAGCTATTATACACCTATTCCATGTGGGCCAACTGTTGAAACTTATAGTGCCCCTTCCTTTAGACATTCATGAATGAAAGCAGCCATCAACAGGTGACCAGACAATAGGGATTACTGGTCCAGACAATAAAAGCACCAGACAATAAAAATCATTTTATTTCTCAAAAAGAAGTTATACATCATCTGGCAAACATTCAACTATCCCTCATCTATTTCAATTTTTTTAACCAATATTTTATCCTGAGCTATGTTCCAATATCTACAGTTAAATAAAATTAAATAATAATACCTTCTTGTGTTCTAATCACCTAGAGAGAGCTTCCAAATATTTCCTGTACTGTGAATAATTGAACTATTTCTTATTATGCCTGTCTTAATTGGCAAAGGTGAAAAAACATCTTCACAGATCATGAGGAGACCAGTTGTACCAAAACTTGTGAAAGTATTTCCTTTATTCTGGCTCTTGCAAAACAATGTGAATAACATGAAAGGCTATATTCTGAAAGAACAATAAATTATTAGCACCACAGGATAGTTTAATAGCGTTTGATTAATCTAAAATCTACTACTGTTGCACTATTGTTTGTTAATGGGATTTTCAATTAGATTGTTATTTGAAACAGAATTAATTTTACATTTATTAAATGTTATGCATACTGTTATGTTGTCATTAGGTAGCGTGTAGCAAACTGATCATTAAAGCAGCAAATGTGGGTCATAGATTTATTATCATTTTTAGGAGATTGCAGTTTTAGGAGAAACATCTGCTAAGAGATTTAATGCTAAGATAGAATCATTTTCTGTATTCAAATGACTTGTCTTTCTTTTATATTTTTGTCTCATTTTGCTTCCTTCTCAATGAATACTTGGCAAGGTAATAACTATTTTGAGCTCATTTTCATGCTTATAAACCATATGTAAACACTGCTTGCATATTAACCACCTCATATGTTTTTTGAGGGATTAGCGCAGAGTAATAGTTCAATTAATTTAGTTATTTTGTTATTACTAATCATCAATAAATGTAGGACAGAATTTCAATAAATGTTGTTTTAATGTTAAAAATACTAATTTAGTAAATTGTACTTATTTAATAACTGTGAAGTGCCAGCACTATTCTAAGTGTTTTGCATGTTTTAATTCATTGATTTTCATAATCATCCCTTGAGGTACATAATAATGTTATTCCAATTTAAAATAAGGAGGGCATAGAAAGGTTAAGTGGTTGGCTCAAGGTCAGCTTATGTTTTGCACCCAAGAGAGTTCAACCCTAGTCTGTACTGTTAATCACTATACTTTACTACTTCTCTCTAAGCAATTTCAAATGAAATAGAATATTCTAAAATGTTCATTTATAAGATGGGTGTTTGGAACTCAGAATGTATATATCGAATAGAAATAATACATATTAGCCAGTACTTCTTCAAGCGTTCTTAGACTCATATCAAACATAAAATTATATGGGAAATTAAATTCAGACTTTCACTTAAAGCCTTAAAAAATTATTTTTATCATGTTGTTAACCTGGCAGTTGAAATAATGACCATCTCCAAACCCTAGCTTTCCAGTTGCAAGCATACGGTATTTCTACCTGTGGCTTTTGAGAGAGCCTGCAAAGATAGGATGTAAGGAAGGTATTTGTCAGAAATGGACCCAGAGGAGTTAGCTGGTAGAAGTGTATTATGGAGGTAGACTAAGTATAAAAAGAAAGAAAATGAAAGAAGTACAAAGGCCTGAATAATGAGAAGCGAAGAGGAGTGTGGTTAGAGATAATATATTCTTTCCCCTTTACCTCTAATCCTTTGATATAGATTTCCTCCCATGATCCACATCATTTCTCAGATATTTGAAAAACATGTTTTAAGAATAATTGTTATTTCTTTCGGATACTCTTGCTTGTTTTTACCCATTGTCCTCAGATCATATGGTTTCTAGGTAGTGTCACCATACTGATTCCTTGGAATTGGATATTTGTCTTAAAGAGCTACTTAGAATTAGGTTAAATATTCCCAAATTGTGAAACCAGCACTATGAAATAGGAGACATTTTTATTGTCCATTATCTTGATGCTCTGTCTTTCATGAGGATTTTAGCCCTGGGCAAGATCAGTATGGATTCAGTGAGAACAAGAAATGACAATGGAACATTCTTGGGGTAAAAATGTTTATACCCAGCTTTATTCCCATCACAGTAGGTCAAGCACTAGAATCATGTCTGCCCCCAACAGTCTGCATATCTGTAATCCTCCTTTGTCTCTGCCTCCTACCAGAGCACTGGGCAGAGCTCTTTATATAGTGACTCAGTCAATAATAGTTTATCACCTATGTGTGTGGAAGCAGTACCCTAGAAGTAGGCTAATTATATCATCAAGTAGTCAGGGTGAGGTGAGGATCCTGGCTGTAGGAACCATTTTCTCACATGCTCTCATATTATTTCTACTGTCAAAGATTGAATTCAATTTTCTTCTTTGGTTTTGATTGATTTTGTGTGTAATCTCTCATGGAAAATTTCAAACATATAGAGATAATAGAATAATGTAGGGAACTTCACACAGTTTCAACAATTATCATTGTATGGCCCATCTTGGTTCACCTATATCCCTATTAATTTATTGAATATTCCTTCTTCCTGCTTCAGATTAATGAATACTTAGCAAGGTATTAACTATTTTGAGCTCATTTTTGTGCTTATGAACTGTATGTAAATACTGCTTACATGGTATTACCTACCTCATAGTGAACTTACAGAAATATCAGTGATTAGTGCCACTAATAGAAAATAAGTAAAATGAATTGGCAGAGGTTAGAAATGTAATTTATATCTTTCTTCTGATCTTTACTTATATGTCTAAAAAGCATTCTAGATGTGAAACTGACTGCAAAAGAATGAATTGGCTGTTCATTAACCTAAAAACATTTTTTTTATAGTCCAGATTTTCTTTAATTTAGTTCAACTTAGATAGAAGAAAGATGTGGGAAGGGTAAAGCCAAGTACAGAAAAAAAAAATAATGCACTATACAAAATATGTGTACATATACTTATAAAATATATAAGCCTATAGTTTTTTTCTTTTTTTAATTTATTTGTTTTTATTTGTTTGAAGAACATTGTTTACTAGGTTCTCCCCTACCCTAAGTCACCCCCAAAAACCCCATTAGAGTCACTGTCCATCAGCATAGCAAGATGCTGTAGAATCACTACTTGTCTTCTCTGTGTTGCAAAACCCTCCTCTTTCCCCCACACCCGACATTATACATGCTAATCATAATACCCCCTTTTTTTTTTCCACACATTATCCCTCCCTACCCTCCCATTCTCCCCAGTCTCTTTCCCTTTGGTAACTGTTAGTACATTCTTCGGTTCTGTGATTTTGCTGCTGTTTTGTTCCTTCAGTTTTCTTTTGTTCTTATACTCCACAGATGAATGAAATCATTTGGTATTTGTCTTTCTCCACTTGGCTTATTTCACTGAGCATAATACCCTCTAGCACCATCCATGTTGTTGCAAATAGTAGGATTTGTTTTCTTCTTATGGCTGAATAATATTCCATTGTGTACATGTACCACCTCTTCTTTATTCAATCATCTACTGATGGACACTTAGGTTGCTTCCATTTCTTGGCTATTGTAAATAGTGCTGCAATAAACATAGGGGTGCATCTGTCTTTTTCAAACTGGAGTGCTGCATCCTTACGGTAAATTCCTAGAAGTTGAATTCCTGAGTCAGATGGTAAGTCTATTTTGAGCATTTTGAGGAACCTCCATATTGCTTTCCAAAACGGTTGAACTAATTTTCATTCCCACCAGCAGTGTAGGAGGGTTCCCCTTTCTCCGCAACCTCACCAACATTTCTTGTTTGTCTTTTGGATGGTGGCCATCCTTAGTGGTGTGAGGTGATATCTCATTGTGGTTTTAATTTGCATTTCTCTGATAACTAACGATGTGGAGCATCTTTTCATGTGTCTGTTGGCCATCTCAATTTCTTCTTTGGAGAACTGTCTGTTCAGCTCCTCTGCCCATGTTTTAATTGGATTATTTGCTTTTTGTTGGTTGAGGTGCGTGAGCCCTTTATATATTTTGGATGTCAAGCCTTTATCGGATCTGTCATTTACAAATATATTCTCTCATACTGTGGGGTATGCTTTTGTTCTATTGATCGTCTCCTTTGCTGTACAGAAGCTTTTCAGCTTGATATGGTGCCACTTGTTCATTTTTGCTGTTGTTTTCCTTGCCCGGGGAGATATGTTCAAGAAGAGGTCACTCATGTTTATGTCTAAGAGATTTTTGTCTATGTTTTTTTCTAAGAGTTTTATGGTTTCATGACTTACATTCAGGTCTTTGATCCATTTTGAATTTACTTTTGTGTATGGGGTTAGACAGTGGTCCAGTTTCATTCTCTTACATGTAGCTGTCCAGTTTTGCCAACACCATCTGTTGAATAGACTCTCATTTCCCCATTGTATGTCCATGGCTCCTTTATCAAATATTAATTGACCATATATGTTTGGGTTAATGTCTGGAGTCTCTAATCTGTTCCACTGGTCTGTGGCTCTGTTCCTGTGCCAGTACCAAATTGTCTTGATTACTATGGCTTTGTAGTAGAGCTTGACGTTGGTGAGTGAGATCCCCCCCACTTTATTCTTCTTTCTCAGGATTGCTTTGGCTATCTGGGGTCTTTGCTGTTTCCATATGAATTTTTGAACTATTTGTTCCAGTTCATTGAAGAATGTTGCTGGTAATTTGATAGGGATTGCATCAAATCTGTATATTGCTTTGGGCAGGATGGCCATTTTGACGATATTAATTCTTCCTAGCCAGGAGCATGGGATGAGTTTCCATTTGT